>NW_007728405.1:298385-300823 GCF_000696425.1 Galeopterus variegatus
CCCTTTTTTTTTTTTTTTTTTTTTTTTTGTCTTTTTGTCTTTTTTCCGTGTCTGGCAACGGATCGCAACCCTCAGTGTTGCCCCCGCACCGGACCGGGGACCGGCAACGGGACCGCAACCCTCGGTGTTGCTCCTGCGCCTTGCCCAACCAGTGAGCGGGAACCGGTCTGCACGTGGGATCCGAACCCTCGGGCGGGAGCACCGACATGCTTCCCAAGCGGCGCACTATCCAGTGCGCCACCGGGCCAGCCCAGTATTAGTCCATTTCTGTTGCTTATAACAAAATACATGGAACTGGATGATTTATAAAGAAAATGAAATTTATTGCTTAAAGTTTCTGAGGCTAGAAAATCTAGAGTCCAACTGGTGGTGACATCAGAGACCCAGGGATCTCACATTGCAAGATGGTGGAAGCACAGAGAGAGAGAAGAGACAGACAGACAGACATGGACTCTCCTCTCTCCTCTTAAGCCCTCAGAATCATGCCCTGACCACCATTATTAATCCATTCACTATGGCGTGGTTCTACAATTTAATCACTTCTTTAAGGCTCCACCTTTCTATTACCATAATAGGATTTCCCAGCCTCTTAACAGTCACAGTGGGGCCCAAGTTTCTAATACATAAAACTTGGGAGACACAATTCAAGCTTCGGTTCATTTTGGGGGGCTGCAATTCAATCCTCTACAATATTATTCACCAAAATAAAGAAATGAAGTACTGACACATGCTAAAACACTGGATGAACCTGGAAAACATTATGCTAAGTGAAAGAAGCCAGATGCAAAAGGCCACATACTGTATGATTCCATTTATATGAAATGTTCAGAAAAGGCAAATCCGAAGAGACAGAAAGCAGGTTAGTACTTGCCTAGAGATGAGGGTGGGGCGGGGAAGTTGGGGAGTGTTGGCTAAGGGGTGTGTGTTATCTTCCTGGTCTGATGAAATGTTCTAAAATGATTCTGATGATGGATGCATAACCGTGAATATAATAAAAGCCATTGAATTGTACCTTTTCTTTTTTTCTTTTTTCCTTTTCTTTATTATTATTTTTTATTGAATCATAATTGGTTATACATATTTTGGGGGTTCAATGTTGACGTATGTTGATCAAATCAATATCACTAGCATATATATTGTTACAAATCATACTTATTCTTTATGGCCCTTGTCCAATCTCTCCCCATCCCTCTCTCCTCCCCCCTCCCACCTCTGATAACCCTAGATTTCTTCTTTCCTTCAGAGAGTAACAGTTACTCTGTTGATTTGTTGCCTAGATGATCTGTCCAGTGCTGAGAAGTGTGTTCAGGTCCTCCACTATTGTCGTAGAGCAGATGCTTCTTCTATCACCCTGGAATGGGCTTTGTGGAGAGAGACATCCTCTTCTTTTCTTTGGTCTCCACTGGTGACTCTCCTTGTGTCAATGCACTAGAGCTGGTGGGCCATCTGCACAGCAGTTGTGGTGTCTAGCCACTTTTGCTGCAGCCATGGCTATTGTGGTGGTGGTGGGCCACCCACATGGAAGTGGTGTTTTGGGGTGGTCCTTGCCTGGTTGCAGGAGGAGGAGGGGTCAGTCCTTGGCTCCATATCTCAGGACCCCAGGTGGGCCCTGTGGCAGAATTGTACCCTTTAAATGGCTGAATTGTATGTGAATTATATCTCAATATATCTTGATATACAAAATGCAGCCACAGGCAGCCGCTCTTTTCTGGGCTTGTGCTTACAGGCAGGACACTGTTTTTCATCTCCTCTCTGTGGCTCTCAGATTCCTGACTTCATGTTTGTGCTTTTGACACCTTCCTTTCATTGCCCTATTGGGGATCTCCTTTTTGTTTCAGTGAACTCAGCTTTTAATTTGGCTCTCAGCTCTGCTTGCTTCCCTAATTTTCATGAGTCTGCCAAGCTTGGGTCAGAAACCTCTCTTCCTTCCCCAGCCCGTGGCAGCCCCATCCACAGGCTAACCCATGATCTTGCATAACAGATGAGGAGTTTGACAGAGACAGTCTCACAACTCCTTTCCATAGTGGCTTTTCCTTGGACAGTGAGCTTGACTCTCTATTGTCACTGCAACCGCCTTCTGTGAGGATAATGCTCTCACAGAGCAGTTCTCCTGCGCACTGTTGTACTTGATTTTCACAATATTGTGCAGTGGATACAGTACGTATTAACATCCTTGTTTTACAGATGAGGAAGAGGTTAACTGAGTTCAAAGAGGTTAACTGGCTTACTCCAGGTCACACACTGGGTCACACAGCTCAGATATCCTGACTCTAGCTGTTATTCTTTTTGTTTTTAGGATGGCTATTATTATTATTATTTTTTAATTTTATTTTATTTTGTTCATATACAATGTGGTTGATTATTGTGGCCCATTACCAAAGCCGCCCTCCGTCTCCCCTCTGCCCCCTCCCTCTCCCCTCTCCCCCTCCCTCTCCCCT
>NW_007728405.1:301117-306399 GCF_000696425.1 Galeopterus variegatus
CCCCTCCCTCTTCCCTCTCCCCCCTCCTTCCTCCCTCTCTCCCCTAACTCTATTTTTCTTTCCACCGATCCTGGGCTTCACCACATCAAATACCACCTCAGAATTAACCCTTTCCTCTAAATAAGTTGGTTTTTTTGGTCACTACTCTTCCCCCATATTAAGCAACTCCTATGTGTCAGACACTGCTGGGTGCTAGAGACACATTTGAGAGAAAAGATAGGGTTCTAGCCCTGCAAACTAGCAGAGAAGGTAGACTTGCCTACCTCCTTACCTTTGCTCAAATAGTACCTCTGCCACCACCCCAGGCCCCCACCCACCATCCTCCACTATCAGCCACACCATCTGGCACAGCTTCTGTCTCCCCTTGAAGGCTCACTTCCCTAGAATAATACATCTCACTGATAATATACAACCTCCAGGGATCTTTCTCTGCTTTCTCTTTGTGTTACATATAGGTTTTAGGTGGAGGACACCATGAACTGAGTGTCACTCCCCTGCCACACTCACAAATAAGAAAAATAAATTATCCGCTGAAACCAAAAGCACTCAGAGCAGAGATATGCAAAGTCTCCTTAAACAGACAGAGTGGCTCCCAGGTAGCCCAACTGCTGGTAACTTGATAAAATGGACTGTAGTAGCTCTTTTTGTTGCTTATAACAAAATACCTGCAACTGGGTGATTTATAAAGAAAACAGAACTTATTGCTTACAGTTTCTGAGGCTGAGAAGTTCAAAGTCCATCTGGTGGGGGTGACAGTGACCCAGGGGTCTTGCATTGCAAGACGGTGGAAGCAGAGGGAGCAGAGAGAGCAGGAGACAGAGCTTCTCATTCCCTCTCTTTTTAAAGCCCTCAGAACTGTGCCCCTGGCCACCATTTTTTTTTTCCTTTTTGTCTTTTTTCGTGTCCGGCAACGGACCGCAACCCTCAGTGTCACGCCCATGCCGGACCGGGACCGGCAACGGGATCGCAACCCTCGGTGCTGTGCCCGCCCCTCGCTCAGCCAGTGAGCGGGAACCGGTCTGTATGTGGGATCCGAACCCTCGGCGGGAGCGCTGCCGCGCTCCCAAGCGGCGCACTGTAGCAGTGCGCCACCGGGCTGGCCCTGGCCACCATTTTTAATCCATTCCCTAAAGCATGATCCTATAATCTAATCACCACCTCTTCAAGGCTCCACCTTTCAATTACCATAATAGAATTTCCCACCCTCTTAACAGTCACAGTGGGGACCAAGTTTCTAGTACATAAAACTTGGGGACACAATTCAAGCTTCAGTGAGTTTTGGGGGACATAATTCAATCCACTACATGGACTTAACTATCTAAAGAATGAAAGCATCACTAAGAAGGGTTGGTCAGCCATGGAAATTAGAAAAAGGGCTGTCCCTGAAGCAAATGCTGCTGGTGCCACTGAAACGCCATCTAGGGGAGGGAGTGCCTAACCAGTGTGCAAAACAGGAATGACTATTGTAGAGACAGTCCAGTGAGCTACCAAAATCTGCTGGGACCAAACCCTCAACTCATATAACTCCTGCCCCTTGCCCTGGTGCCTCGCTGACCAGCTAACCACCAGCTACACTGGCTTCCCCCACCTTTGGGGGAGAATTTGCTGTTCCAGTTGGCATGTCATCTGACCCCCTAACAGTTTTATTTCTCATTGGAAATTAATAAATGAGCATGTGGCTTTGTAGATCAGCCTACTGTGACCACAAGTTCTATAGATTGAATGTTTATGCCCCCACCCGCAAATTCACATGCTGAAACCTGATCCCCAGAGTGATGGTATTTGGAGGTGGGATCTTTGGTAACTTATTGGATCATGGGCTGGAGTCCTCATGAATGGGATTAGTTCCCTTATAAAAGACCACAGAGAGCTCTTTCACCCCTTCCATTGATCGAGGACACAGAGAGAAGATTCCCTCTATGGACCAGGAAGCAAGCTCTCACCAGACACTGGATCTGCAGGCACCTTGATCTTGTACTTCCCAACCTCTAGATACTGAGAAATAAATTTCTGTTGTTTATAAGCCACCCAGTCTATGGTACTCTGTTATAGCAGCCCAAACAGACTAAGATACACAAGTCTGCCTTTAGTCAAATCCAGGACCCTCACACAAGACTGAGTGTCTGGCCCCCAAGGCCAATGGCAGGACCCTGGACCACTGAAAATCTCCAAGGAAAACAGCACTTTATGGGGCTGAGTGGGTAACACATCCACTTCCTTCAAACCCGGAAACCTAATGATGAATGTTGGTTAGTTGATACATTATCCCAGACGTTAGACTTGCAGAAAAATCAGTCCTGACCCTTGGTTTCCAAAGGCCTAAGCACCTCTGTAATTTTTTTTGTTGTTGTTGTCTTTTTTCTTTTTTTTTTTTTCGTGTCCGGCAACGGATCGCAACCCTCAGTGTCGTGCCCGTACCGGACCGGGACCGGCAACGGGATCGCAACCCTCGGTGCTGCGTCCGCACCTCGCTCAGCCATTGAGCGGGAACCGGTCTGTATGTGGGATCCAAACCTTCGGCGGGAGCGCTGCCGCACTCCCAAGCGGCTCACTGTAGCAGTGTGCCACCGGGCCGGCCCCCTTTTTTTTGTTTGTTTGTTTTTGAGCACCTCTGTAATTTTTGATGTTATTATTGATGTTGCTGTTGTTTTTGTAAAATCGAATTATCAAGGCTATGACATTTGTCAAGGAAAACATGGGAAGAACAGTCATTTAAACAAATATGCATTTTCAAATATATTTAATCACTATCATATTTGGTGGCAATGTCTTTACTTAGTATTTAATGTTATTTTCAAAAGCAGACCTTCCTGTATCCATTTTAAAGCTCTTACTTTTGGAACTTCAACAAGAGGCCATCATTTTTTTTTTATTATTGTGGTAAAATATATATAACATAAGGATTGCCATGTTAAGCATTTTTAAACACACAATTGCATGGAATTAATTACATTCTCAGTGCTGTGTGACCACTACCTCCATCTATTTCCAAAACTTTTTCATCATCTTAAACATAAACTCTGTACACATTTAGCAATAACTTATCATTATTCCTTTCTCTTGGTTTCTGGTAACCTGTAATCTACTTCTGTCTCTGATGACATTTTTTTCTTTTTAATTTATTTTTTCTTACTTGACCCATGATAGTTGTATATATTTTTGGAGTACAATGTGATATTTGGGTACATTTATACTGTGTGCAATGATCATATCAGGGTATAAAGCATATCCATCACCTGAAGCATTTGTCACCTTTTTGTGTTGGGAACAACCAATATCCTCTCAACTAGCTACTCAACAAGAGGCCATCTGTAAAGATGGGCTGTCCACAGAAGTCCCTGCTTCATGGCATAAGCTCAATTTGTTTTTTTACTAGGGTGTTTTTGTGGTTATTTATCTAAATTTTATTACTTATTTGACCTTGTATGTTGTATAGAAATTTATTTAAAACATGAAACCTCATTTGTTGGAAGAAGAAATACGTACACCAATCCACAGAGACTGTCCCGGGTCACCTTGACCAATAAATCGGCCTTTGATGACAGAGCTCTGTGCAGATCAGAAACATATACTCTGGTGGCTAGGGGTTAATGATAAATAATGAGCTGCTTACATTAAAGTCTTTTCTAATTTAAGAAAGAAGAATCACATTTGGTAACACAATAATACAGGAGTATCTGTGCTTTCAGGAGCAGACAAAATTGGAAAGAACTGGGAAGATTAAAGGAAATTTTAGGATTTTCTATACTGTACACTGTGTTCTAAAAGAAAAAATAGAATAAAGTTGAGGTAAATTAGCTTAATTTTGTTATCTAGAATGTGTTCGCTGGTAGACTCTTTCTTCCATTTGTTGAGTAATTGAATATAAATCCCATTAAAGGGCATTGGATCCATTTTTCATTTGAATAAAAGGAGCTCAATTTCCTAAAATAATTGGCCTGCTGAGAATTTCTAACATACTGCTCAAAGTGCTCTAAATTTGCAACTGAAACCCTAAGGGATGCCAAGTCTCAAGTGACACACACACACACACACACACACACACACACACACACACACACACACACACACACGATGAGTTAAATTTAAGAATATTTACATCGTGAAATAAATTAGTTGTTAGGCCCTTGTGATTAGTTTATTGTGGATCACAGAAACCTGAATGGGAAAGTTTAATTTCAGAGCTTCCTTTTCCCTCCCAGCAAGTGGCTTAGGTTTATGAAGGAAATAAACAGTCTAAGGGTTAATTATTAGATTTCAAACAGCTGAAGAGTTTTGAACAACGAAAAAGAGAACGTTTAAAAGCACATTGTAATCTAGAAGCTGAAAGTTTGAGATTTTAATTGGGAATATATTCAAACAGCTAAAATCTTAGTATAAACATTGGTAAACTTGAATTTTAATCTGAAATCTACCCTCACGGAATTACACTATCACTTGCCAGTCCACATCATTTAATCATCTATTTATTTACTTATTTTTAAATTCAACTTTTTATTTTGAGGTCATTGTAGATTCACATGCAGTTGTAAGAAATAATACAGAGAGATTCCTGTGTACCCTTTACCCAGTTTGCCCCAATGGTAACATCATGCAAAACACAGTATGGTATGTCTTGAACGCCTGTGTCTTCAGGGTTTCCCCAGCTTGAACCTTCACCTCCATCATTTTGTGGATTTTTCATTCTAGTTTCTCTAAAGTCTTTGTCCTTCCTACTTCTCCTCTTCTCACCTTCACAAATGAGGTATTGGGAGCCATTCTCTCCATTAAGATGGGGAAAGAGAGACTGTCCCCTGCTGGGCTCAGAAGTCCTAGCCCATGGATCCTCCTTCCCTCCCTTCTCTCCAGAAGAGGGGGAGGAAGGGATTAAATAGGTGGGTAGGAATTTTACTTAGAAAAGTAAAGATATTATGAAAGCTAGTTGAAAGAACGACAGGACCCGAGCTGACAGTTCACTGGAGAAGTTTCACTTTATTCGGGGGTGAAGCATACATTTATAGAGAGCTGAGTTCCGGGAGAGGGTGGTTAGTACGCGGGGTGGTGGCTGATTGGTCGGAAGGGCGGATGATGATTTTGATAGGCCATACATTGGTGCTGGCGGGAATGTTAGGACCCGGAAGAGAAGCCGGAAAGGCGCCATGTTTTAGGGAATGTCTCCTTTGGGGTTTTATGGGGCCCTACATTCCTCCCGTTTTCCTCTATTGGGGGGTAAGGTCGTCTTCAAGCTACTTCCTGCTGGAGAGGGGCATTGAGGGGGGAGGAACAGGGAGGAGAAGGAAGCC
>NW_007728405.1:306604-308837 GCF_000696425.1 Galeopterus variegatus
AAGGTCCCTTGGAGCCATAAGTCGGCCATCTGCTGTGTCCAGTGGGTGTAAGAGGTTGCGGGAGAGATCATCCAGGCATCTGCAGCTATGGTGGTTAGGAACAAGCGCCATCGGTGACTTCAGTGCATCAGACGTTCTGCAGAGGAGTGAGAGGGGTCCTCCGTGGCCAGCTGGTAATTTCTAAGTAAAAGCTGGTTAAAAGGCTTGGAATACAGGGTAAAAGAGGCAGACTATTAAAATAATAGTTAGAGGTCCTATGACAGGCCATACCCAGGTTAGGAGAGGATTTTGGAGAAAGGAAGAAAAGGGGTTAGAGTTGGACATGGCCTGGAGGCGAGAGGCCAGATCGGTGAGTTTGATGATGTTAGTTTCAACTATGCCTGATTCATCATTCCTCTCCGAGGAAGATGCATGTGCCTCCCTTTTCGGCGGTGAGAAGGTCTAGTGCTCTGCGGTTTTGGAGAGTTATCTTAGCGAGGGAGGTAACTTGCCTTTGTAGGGAGGAGAGGGACTCAGCGGTGGAGGTTAAGGCTATGCTAATAAGGGAATTCATTTCCGCGTATGGGTGGGAGGACTGGAGGTCGGGATAGATGGAGTTTTAGGGGGTTGGTAGGATGAGGGGTGCAGGAATAGCTTTCTTGAGAGGGCTTGGTCTGGACTTCAGGCCCACTTGTAGGTTCTGTGAGATTCGTCGGTGAGCCTTGAGGGCAGGGCTTTAACCTTGAAATGTGGATCCTTGGAGTTACTTGGTTGTTTGGTAAAGAAAGTTTGGCAGCTGTGGGGGTGCAGAGAATCACTGGGTAAGGGCCTTCCCACTTAGGAGTTAAAGGATCTTGTGGTTTGGGGGGAGTGTAGAATACTAAATCCCCAGAGTGTACTACAGGGTTGTTCTGGGAAGAGGTAGGATTAGGTAACAGCCAATCCTGATGTTTCCAGAGCTCCGCCCAGAGGTGGGAAAGTAATGGGATAGCTAGGTTGGGGGGTATGACTTCTCATTTAGGGATGATTCCTGGAGGCAGAGGGGATCTGCCATACATAATTTCAAATGGGGAAAGGTTTGAAGGTTTTTTTGGGAGAACTCTAAGTCTGAACAAGGCTAGTGGTAAGAGGCAGATCCAGTCAAGGTGAAGTTCCAGAGATAGCTTGGTAAGGGTGTCTTTTAGAGCCCTGTTGGCACATTCAACTTTACCTGAGGCCTGGGGCCGGTATGGCGGTGAACTCCGGGCCATTGTCCGTTTGTATGGAAGAGGGCATTCCAATTCTTGGGATAATTTGGGTGAGGAGTATGGAGGCCACAGTGGTGGCCTTTTTGTTAACGGTGGGGAAGGCCTCTATCCACCTAGAGAAGGTGTCTACTATTACTAAGAGGTATTGTTGACGCTTAACAGGAGGCATGTGGGTGAAGTCAATTTGCCAGTCTGCTGTGGGGATATTACCTCTAGCTTGATGTGAGGGATATGGCTTGGCTTTTAAGGGGGTAGTGGGGTTGGTACGCTGGCAGATGGAGCAATTACGAGAGATTTCTTGTAAGAGAGTTTTATCGGCTGGGGTTGGAGGGAAGAAAGTTTGGAGGAAGAGCGCTAAACTTCGGGGTTTGAATGGAATAAATCATGGAGAAGATGGAAATTTGTCTATTAGGGCAGAATTCGTTATGGCATTGCCTTTGGTGTTGAGTAATCCTGTTTCTTTCCAAATTGCTGCATGGGATATAAGTATATGGAAAACATATTTTGAGTCTGTGTATAGGTTAAGTGATTTACCTTCTGCAAGTATACAGGCCCGAGTGGCCTCAATAAGTTCAGCCTGCTGATTAGTGGTACCGGACGGTAATGGCTGAGCCTCTATGATTGAGTCTAGAGAGACCACAGCATGGCCTGCATAATGTTTGTAGTCAATTCTGAATGAGGATCCATCAGTGAACCATGTGAAGTCGGCCTTGGGTAGGGGGCCCTCGGAGATAGAGGAGTGACAAGGAATAAAATTTTGGAGGGCTTCTAAGCAGTTATGGATTGGGGTGTTGGGCGGATAGGGTATGGGGAGAAGGGTAGCAGGGTTTAGGGGCAAGCACGGAAGAAAGGAAATTTCAGGATTTAACCCGGGACAAGAGGGCATAGGGATGAGGGAGTAGGGTATGGATAGGAATGACGGCGGAGTTGATTAAACGGAAGTCTTGGACCAAGCGATAGGAGCCATTTGGCTTTTTTACCGCCAGTATGGGAGTATTGAAAGGCGA
>NW_007728406.1:0-15346 GCF_000696425.1 Galeopterus variegatus
CCCACCAGGAGGGTTTCCCTTTCATACTATTCTCCAGGGATAGTCTTGAGTAGGGCTCTAATGCTGCAGCCGCCATGCATTTTGAGTGGTGTTAGCATGTCATGCTGGCTACTAATCCAACAGCCATTTGACACTTTTTCTTGCTAAAAGAAACCTAGTATTGTTTTGATGTTAACAACAGTATGCTTAAGGAAAATGGACCCAATACCAGATAGGGACCATAACTGGTGTAGATCCATCCAGGTAAACCCATTCCTACATGCGAGTGATTGATTTAGGGATGGTCACAAGACCCAGTTCTGGACAATGGGACCTGGAAGGAAATCTAGGAGTTTTAGGAAAGATTCTCCTCTCATGATAAATAGTGAAGCACAATAAATAAAGACTTTATATTTCTCTTTGGACATCACAGTGGAAAGTAATGATGATTGGCTCTATGGCAGCCATCTTACAGCCATGAGAAGGAAGACAAAGGGTAGAAGAAAGCTGGGCAGAGCCCAAACCCCAGCGAGCTGCTGAATTAACCAAGCCTACGCCTGCCTCCCTTCTTGACGTATGGTATAATAACTACCAACTTTTAAGGTAATTTACTCAGGTATTCTGTTGCAGATGAACTGATACCAGTTTAGAAAAACTATTTTACATCCATTACCATGTCATGAGGGCTTTATATAAACGTATGAATAGCAGCTTTGTATAATTTGAATGACTTTTTGAACAATAGGTCTGGGAATGGGAGAATAGAGGATAAAATAAACAAAAAATTCAGGGTGCATGTTTTTCCCCGGGGATTGGAAAGAATAGGAGATCACCACTTCGTGTTCCCAAACACATACACACACACACACACACACACACTCACCCACACTCACCTTTACATCTCTAGGTAGAATCTGGCGAGGATGGGTTCCTTTAGCTTCAGCACCAGGATACAAGACAAGGCTGAGGACCAGCATGAAGGGAATAAACTGAGAGGTAGGCAAAGCCTGTGCAGGCTTTTCAGGCCAGTTGGAGATTTGGACTATGTGGTTTACATGAAAAAAAGCCTCAGTAGGAGCCCTGGACTGGCTCCACATAGTGGTTATGGGTTAAGGATACTTGGAAAGGCAGCTGTCAGATTCAGTAGCAATCCACCCTCTGTGAGCATAACAGTCTACGCATTTGGGAGAGATACGGATACCTGCTACTGGGAATTTTATTTTTGCACAACTCCTGTATCACATTCCTCAAAATGAACTGATGATTACGGTTGTACAGTTTATGAATTTATCTTCCTCGAATGAAATCAATATGTTTTTGCAGAAGACTTTGCCCTGCATTCACTGGTGAGCATCTGTGTCCTGCTGGGCAGATAGGAGCTGGGCGGAGCAGCGGCAAGGGGCAGACAGCGATCTCTGCTGCCATCTTCTGATGATAGGAGCAAGGAACAGAGGGAGTAGGGAAAAAAAAAAAAAAAAAAAAAAAAAAAAAAATACAAGACAAGGCTGAGGACCAGCATGAAGGGAATAAACTGAGAGGTAGGCAAAGCCTGTGCAGGCTTTTCAGGCCAGTTGGAGATTTGGACTATGTGGTTTACATGAAAAAAAGCCTCAGTAGGAGCCCTGGACTGGCTCCACATAGTGGTTATGGGTTAAGGATACTTGGAAAGGCAGCTGTCAGATTCAGTAGCAATCCACCCTCTGTGAGCATAACAGTCTACGCATTTGGGAGAGATACGGATACCTGCTACTGGGAATTTTATTTTTGCACAACTCCTGTATCACATTCCTCAAAATGAACTGATGATTACGGTTGTACAGTTTATGAATTTATCTTCCTCGAATGAAATCAATATGTTTTTGCAGAAGACTTTGCCCTGCATTCACTGGTGAGCATCTGTGTCCTGCTGGGCAGATAGGAGCTGGGCGGAGCAGCGGCAAGGGGCAGACAGCGATCTCTGCTGCCATCTTCTGATGATAGGAGCAAGGAACACAAGGAGTAGGAAAAAAAAAAAAAAAAAAGACTATGCACAAGCCTCTTTTCTCTCATAAGCTACGATGCCCTGAGGGAAAAGCTTCTGCAAAAGCACTGTCTCCTTGCAAGTGACAGAAACAAATCTCTCACTCAGCCCCCGCTTCGCCTCACCTACCCCATCCCACTCCATCCCTTTCCATCCCATCTGGCTGGTCCAGTGACAACTGTTGTGAGTGACTCAGCAGAACCCACATTTAGACTCTGTGCCACTGGGGAGTGTTGACCTCTGCAGGTGATTTGTGACTTGACGTCGTAGGCATGGAAGCTCCACTTTCTCCTTATTTAGCAAAGGGGCCCCAAAACAGTGAAAGAGAGGAGAGAGTATTTGTACCCCACCCTTCTTCCCTGTATCTGGGCTAGTTTTGAATCCATTGGAAAGAGAAAGAAGTTAGGGTCGGCAGAACTCTGGAAGACGTGAAGGAGCGAGCCATGCCGCTATCTGGGGAAGAGCCATCCAAGCAGAGGGAAGAACAGATGTGGAGCCCTGGAAGGTGGCAGATGCCTGTTGGTTTTTGGAAAAGTAAGGCAGCCATTGTGACTGGAACAGAGAGAGGGAGAGGAGAGGATTAGAAGCTGAAGTTGGAGTCAGATCCCACTGAGTCTTATGGAACACTGGCTTTGAGTCTCGGTGAGATGGGAAGTTACTGGTAGATCTGAAGCAAAAGAATGTTATGGCTTACATTTTAAAGAGTCGTTTTAGCTGTCGAGTTGAGAATCGACAGTAGGGGTAAAGGCAGAAGTAAGGACATGGTTAGGACACCATCGCAATATTCCCATTGGGAGAGAAAGGTGGCCAGGACACCCTTCCAGGAGTGGTTGAAATAGCAAGTAATAATCAGATTTCGGATATGTTTTGAGGGTGGACCAGCAAGATTTACTGATCAGATTGGATGTGGTGTGTGAACAACCCAGGAGTGGTTGAAATAGCAAGTAATAATCAGATTTCAGATATGTTTTGAGGGTGGACCAGCAAGATTTACTGATCAGATTGGATGTGGTGTGTGAACAAAAGAGAGAAGTTAAGGATGACTCCATGGATTTTCATCAGAACGACTGAAAGGGTGGAGTAGCTGGTTACTGAGTTAAGAAACAGCACAAGAAGAGCAGGTGGGGGTGGGGGGCAGGCAGCGGGAGGGGGTTGTAGAGCTCAGAAGTTCGCTTTTTAACACTTAAAGCTTCAGGCGCCTATTAGATAACCAAGTGGAGATACTAAGAACACAGACATTTAAGTCTGCAGTATTCAGGGGCAAGTCTCAGCTGATGCTGTAAATTTGGGGAATCACCAGCTTACAGATGGCATTTAAGCCCAGGAGTTTGTTATGCAACGGCCAGGGGAGTGAGTACAAATAGAGAAGAGAAGGTGTCTGCAGGCAGATTGATAGAGCTCTGCCCTACTAGGAGCTCAAGGAGATAAAGAGAAACCAGCAGAGACTGAGAAGGCGCAATCTACTCAGTAGGAGGAAAACCAAGAGGGCGCCATGTCCTAGAGGCCACATGAAGAAGATGTTTCGAGAGAAGGGAGGATGAACTCTAATGAACGCTGCTGACATGTCAAGTAGTATGAGCTCTGAGAACAACCCCCTTAATGTAGCAGCATGAAGACAGCTGGAACCATCCTCAAGTCATGGGAGCAACTCTTTAGCAATGTGAGAGTTTCAGGAGAGATTGGGAGAAAAGGAACTCAAGGCAAGGACATAGTCAACCCCTGGAGCTTATATAAAAATTCTCTCCCTGGAAATCCTCAGAACAGGAAAAGCCTGAGGAAGAGGCTGACACCTTTCAGTCTAACAGTTGGGAGTTAAGAGGCATTACAGTCAGTACATGACTAGTAATGTGTGCCCAAATGTCCCTCCAGGCTGGTGAAGTCTGGGAATGTGCACATCATATCATGTTAAGTATTTCTCTTAATAAAACTTTTGCACAGCTGACCTTCCTTCCCTCTAAAAGGAAATCATTCCAAAGGCTAAACGTTTTCACTTGTTAGAAATGTTTCCAGTGATTTTTCCCATATAAAGTTTCCCTTTGCTTATTTCATTTCACCCTTTGCTCTGAATTGCTGACACTTCTCATCTCTCCTAGTTAATAATTGGTTGGAAAACCTACGCACATTTTATTATTTCAATTTCAAACCATAAGGCAGGGCTTCCATTCCGTTAAGAACTTGGAATTCTTTCTCCAGTGCTAACATTTTCCTAGTCTTGAGTTGTCTTATAGAGCTGAGCTTGGAGTTTTAGGTGCCCTCTCTTTGCCACTGCATAGAGAAGGCAAGTGGCCTTCCAGGGCCAATTTTCAGGTTTCTCTGCATTTGTAGGCCTAATCATAGGCAGATAGGTTCATCACAGGCTAGTCTGTTTCCACTGGACGCTGACCTGACCCATTCCTTCTAAGGTGTGTCATTAGACTGCTTTGATATAATAACCCATGACTATTTCTCCAGTCATTTTTCCCTGTCCCTTCCTCCCACTCAGAGGGGTGTTTTGCTCCATGTTCTTGGCCTTATCAGGAGAACTAGGCAAAGCATATTATGGACACCCTGGCTTATGTGTACAAATCCTCTAGCCTGAGAGTGGGGAGATGAGTGGAGGCATAGAAAAGGCATGCTGAAAAAATACAATGTGATAAAGCTTTCCTTGAGACCAGAGTGTGAAGAGGTGTGGTGGGGAAGAGGAGGGGTAGAAGATGGAGGGATTTGCATACTCCTTGCTAGCACCAAAGGCAGACAGCCATAGGTCTCAGAATAACATTGCCTTCATGATGTCGCTAAGCAGACAGGAGCCCTGGTAGTACCATCACACAGAAACCTCTGTGGAAAGACAACAAATGAACAGAGGTAGAGGTCTCTTCACAATGCCATGGAACCACCTAAGCCCCCAGAACTTTGCATGAAAGTGCACTTAACATTGTTAAGTGTCTCACCAGCCCAGTGAGACAGGAGCTTCATATCAAAGCAGAGCAGTAAAAGGTAAAGTCGGGTCCATTTACCATGCACCCATGTTTATGCACCGAGGTTCAGACCACTGGAAAAGGTCCCAAACTCAGCATTTCCTCATGTGACCTTGGGTAACTCACATGACCTCCTGGAGCATCTATTTCCCCACTGCTAAAAATAAGACCATGAAACCTTTTCTGCCTCTTGCTCTACTCTGTCCCCAGTGCTTACCACATAGGCTGGCCTCCAAAATATTTGTTAAATAAGTCTTACAGATTTAATTCATGGCATGCATGCCTATGTGTTCTGGCCAATTTTATGTTGCTGTGACTACTAAATAAAATAATACATGTAAAATCATTTCGCACACTCCAAAGCCTTTCAAAAATGTAAGGAAGCACCATTATCATTCCTTCCTTGATTTTTACCCTCCCCTGTTGGTAGTGGAAATTGATTACCTATTAAGTGCCGAGTGAGAAGGTTAGCCTTAATAATTCTATTTGGCTTGCATACAGAAAGCTCTGTTCTCACCATATCTTGAATAATCATAGGCAGATATTTCAGATGCCAGCTCTATCCTTCTGCCCATTCCAGCTGAGGATGCCAAATCCTTCCTACAATATATTGGATCTGAGATCCTGCAGTGTCAGATCTGATCAAGAAAATGTCAAGTTGAAGGAAAGGAAGGTGACTGTATCTTTCTCTACAGCTCCTGGTGATTTTATTGTCCTATATTAGCAAATAGTTCTTAGAAAATCCAATACATCAGCTGATTATAGTGCCATGTTATTGTGAATCCTCTTAGTGGTTTCCCTGATGGTAGTAATTTGTTTCTAAACACAAAAGGTGTATATGGAGTAAAAATGAGTAACAAGGGTATTAGGACTATGCCATTTGCCTTTGTCACCAGGCTTATATTCTTTCCATACACAGAACTTGTGCTATAACTGCATGGTGCTGAAACAGACATGTGAAATAAAGAACTAAATGAAAACAGAATATTCGCTGGTTTGATATAATATTATTCCTAGAAATAGAATAAGAGTTGTAAGAGACTTCTATTTCTTTTCTATCAGGCGAGAATGATCTAGAATGAATGGATTTTTTATTTTCTTTTTTCCTTTTTTTTAGTTTGAAAACACTCAGGAGTTGAGATGTTAACCCCTTGCTTACTGGCTCACTCTAGAGTTTAAAATCAGTTAAATATCATTTTAGCACATACTTTATATGAGAAATGATTGGTCTATTTGCCAAGTCATTGTTAGGATAATACTAAAATAAGTAAAACAATCTCTGGAGTCTGACTGAGAAGAGAAAGCATATAAGTACAAACACACAGAAAGAGACACACATGCACAATCCACAACAAGGAAATACATCACAATGCATATAATAGTCTAATAGTTATGAAACACATAAGGGCTGTGGAACGACAGGAAGGAAAAAATTTACTGATATCCTGAAGATGGAAAAAATGAAAGCAAGCCCCGGGCAATAGAAATGGAGTGCCCACATCTCATTGAGATGATGGAGAAAGCTAATATTTATTGAGCTTCAATTGGGTACGAGACTGTGTGATGGAAGATGTATGCTACCTTGTCAAGATCCTACAACTATAAGATATATTAGGTGAGTAAACTGAGGCTCAAAGTAAAGTGATTTTCTCAAGATGACTCAACTAAGTAGCAGAGCCCAAACTCAAACCATGGGCATCTCACCCTAAAGTTCAAGTTCATGTCCATAAGTCTATTCAGTACTCTCTGGAGTTTCAGTTATAAAAGTGGTCAAATTCTTGTACTAAAAGAATTTTTTTTTTTTTTTTTTGAGACCGGCTGCACCGTGCTCAGCCAGTGAGCGCTGTGAGCGCACCAGTCATCCCTATATAGGATCCGAACCCACGGCGGGAGCGCTGCTGCACTCCCAGCGCCGCACTCTCCCAGCGCCGCACTCTCCCGAGTGTGCCACGGGCTCGGCCCTAAAAGAATTTTTTTTAATTGCAGGAAGAATGCAAGAGTATGTGAGTATGTGTGTGAATAAATTTAACTTAAAATTCCCAGTTGTAACAATTCTGGATGTTCAGTATTTAGAAGTGAGCCACTGTTAAATGTGCTGTCGATCTTTGACTTATGCTTACTTCTTGCTACACTTCTACTGGAATTTTCACCTTCTTTACAGTATCATTTTGAGATGCTGAAAGGCACCATTTAAGGATAAGCAACGAAAGCACTACTTGAATCCTATCTCTGCAAGTTGGCTTTCGTTCAGGCCTATGGAAATCCATGACAGCTGGGGTCATGTAAATTCTCAGTGTATTTAACCCCGACTATGTAAAGCTTAGCCCAACCTCCAGTAATTCAGGAAACTAAATCTTAATTACTCTGTTGGTAACCTCAGGTTAGAAAGAGGCCCAAGAGACAGAAAGGACATCCCTGGGTACGTTGATGCAGGGAAGGAACGTATAAGACAGGAACAGCCTAAACCATACCACAAACTCTGCCTCACATTGGAGGAGCAGTGACACAGCATATCTAGACGAGTATGTAGCCCAGAAACTCGAGGCCCACTGTGTAGGAAGGTTTACAGCATGGATTTTGATGTCACCAGGTAGACACATAAGGCAACATGGAGATATCATTTTGGAAGCTAATTTCCAACACAGAAAACTATGTCAATTACTTTCCCAAAAAGTTGGCTCTTTCATTTATACATTGAAATAAACATTGATTGAGCATCTATTTTGTGCCAAAGTTATACCAGACTTTGAGAGTACAGAAAATAAATGAAAGAAAATTTTTGCTTTTAAGGAGCTTAGAATGTTGGGCTGGAGACAAGCAACCTTGGTGGGGATGGTTCTGAAGTGTACAAGACAGGAAACTGAGACACAAGACAGGAAATTAAGACACAATGACAGACTAAACCAGCAGAGCATAGATAGATAAAGAAGGAGGAGTAGATTTATAAAAAATATTTAGGAGATAAAAATTACTTGGTGCTGTGGACTGAATGTATCCCTAAAATTCATTGAAGCTTGACCCCTATTGTAACAGTGCTAAGAGGGCAGGAAATCCAATTACGGTATTTGAAAAGTAGGACCTTTAAGAGACGATTAGATTGTGCAGACTGTTCCCTTGTGAATGGATTGATCCATTCGTGAAGTCATGGGCTTGGTTCTGATGTCCTTAGAAAGAAAGCAAATGAGAAGATTAGCTCTCTTGCTCAGCCCATTCTCACCATGTGACACCCTGGTCACAACAAGACACTGTAGAGAGTTCCCACCAAGACGTGTTCTCACCAGAGGTGTTCTCAACGATGGACTTCCCAACCTCTGAAACTTTAAAAAATAAATTTCATTCCTTTATAAATTACCCAGTTTCAGGTATTCTGTTATAAGCAACAGAAATGGACTAAGACACTTGGTAATTTACTTGATATGAGGGATAATTAAAAAAAAAAAAAGTCAAAGCTGTCTTTCACAGATTTCTGGCTTGGAGAAAAAACAAGAAATAATATATATCTCAGGTATCCATCCATTTAACAAATACTTATTAAATATTTTTTAAATGCATAGGATTTTAGCATCTTTTATCTAATTGAACATGTATAATAGAAGAGAGCATTTTTCAGAGATTTAGACATTGAAAAAACCTTCAGATACAATGTAATCCAACCATTTCAAATAAAGTATTAAAAAGCAGGTCCAAATAATAATATTATTTAACTACCATGTGCCAAGAACCATGTTAGACAATATATGCTTTATAACTAATCTTCAGGACAGTGGATTTTAGCATCCCCATTCACTAATGAAGAAACTGAGGCTTACGCCATTAGCTGGCAGAGGCAAGGTTCAGACCCAAGCCTGTCTTACCCTATTACCCCAAATCCCATGTCCTTCCCACAAAGTTTTGCTGCCTCCAAAGAGAATGAGTTAGCATATGGAGAGCTAAAAGATAATTCTTCCTTTCACTAGGAAAAAAAAATGTGCATTTTCATAAACTTATGTAGGCACACATTAGCTCGGAATGGTAGATTCAAGGAAAGCATGAATATTAATTTGCAATATTTTGAGAGGGACATGTTTATGGCAATTGGATGATTACTTACTGGTAATTGTGTCATAATAATGTTAGTAGTTTATATACAATCTCAAAAACAAATAACCCACGGAGCTTAGCACTGCAATATCATCAGCAACCCTTCAAAAGCAAATCTTTCTTTGAAGACAAATACCTTAAAGGAAATTAAAAGAGAGCTTGCAAAGAGTTCTGAATCTCATGGGTACTGGGGCTCCCTAGATAAGCAGGTGTCCAAAGAAGGCTGGTCCTTGCTGGAATTGCCATAAACACACAGTTTTAACGGCCATCTTTTCATAAACCCCAGCCAAACACTGGCTGCTGAAAACTGCTGTTGATTTCCTCGATCCTTCCAAGAATAAGAAAGAAGTTAGAATAATAGAAAATGCTTTGGTTTGGGGGCAGTTTTGTAAAACCTATAGGACTTTTTAAATTGGGAATTTCAAAGCTACACTTTCCAATCCCTATAAGTCATTAGTGGGTACAGGTAACTTTTTTAAATTTAAGAAAGTAAGAGTACAGCTATTAAAACAATAAATACTCTTTTTCAGAAAATACCACATTGACTGCTTTATAGGTACCCGGGAAAGGAGCCCACAGCCTGCCACCCTGCATTTCAGAGGATGGAGGTCATGAATCACAGATGTAGAACACATGGACACATGAGGGAGAGGATTAGATTTTCACCATGTGTTGCAAATTTCCCAAACCATGCTCTAAAGAAGACGTGTGTGACACCTCGAGAGCAACCACTTACAGGTTTCTTTCTGGCCTGTTCTATTTCACTTATATATGGATTCCACAAATATGCATTTTATATGCTTTGCCCCACACCCTTCCTATTGGCTCCAGCCACTAACACGTGTTTCTTGTTGATCATGGAATTCCAAGGCTGTTTTTCCAGGTCGTCCCTTTTCTTTTAAGCACATAGTAGGCACTTAAGTTTATACTTCCCACTCTTAGTCTGGTAGGGGTACAACAACAAAATACTACAGGCTGGGTGGTTTAAACAACCAGACTTTATTTTCTCACAGTTCTGGAGGCTGGAAGTCCAAAATCAAGTTGCCTGCAGGTTTGTTTTCTCCAGAGGCCTCTCTCTATGGTTTGCAGATGGCCTTTTTCTCACTGTGTCCTTACACGGCCTCTTTTCTGTGCACACCCATCCCTGGTGTATCTTCTTCTTCTTATAAGACAGTATGACACCAGTCGTATTGGATTAGGGCCCTATCCTATGATCCCATTTATCTTTAATTACCTCTTTCAAGGCCCTATTTCCAAATACAGTCGCACGGAGGGTTTAGGGCTTCACCATATGAATCTTGGAGGGCACAATTCAGTCCATCACTCTCCTTTTCTTCACTATAGAAACAGTAGGAAAAATAAGAATATTCAGACATACACGTGCACACACACACATTGATAAATAGCTTAAATGGAAAGAAAAGATTAGGATGTACAGCTAAACAGAGATTTCAAATTTTCCATCTACCTGTCCTGCAATGCCTTAATGCCCAGTGATGCCCTGTGATGCCCTGCAGTGCCCAAAAGTACAAATTGAATTAGCTCTCTGAGACCCAGTTTTTTCACCTATAAAATGTGAATCAATTATCTATTCAATATATATTGATTGAGCACCTTCTATTTGCCAGGCACTATTTTAGGTGCTGGGTATACATACAGCAGTGAACAAAACAGATGGAAATTCCTCCCCCCACCCACCCCAGCACCTCCTGAAGCCAATGTTCTAGCTGGGGAGACAGGAATGAACAGACAAAGTATGTTGGATGGTGATAAATGCTACGTTGATAAGTAAAGCAAAGGCTATAAATAAAGAGCAGGAGTGGGGTACAATTTTAAACAGGGTGGCCAAAAGGAGTCTCTCTGGGAAAGAGGCATTAGAGCAGAGGCATCATCGCATGGTAAGTCACAGAGAGAACATTCTAGGCAAGGGGACAGTCACAGCTGAGATTTGGGTGTGACTGAGGATCTAGAAGGCAATGCGGTGGCTGGACAGGAGTGAGCCTGGGGCGAAGTAAGTCTACAGTACTTAAAGAAGGTCGTAGAAAAATGGAATTAAAAGATAACACGAACTTTTCATAAACTTTTTGCAGACCCCTCATAGAGCATGACATCAAAGAGGTAAAACCACGTGCATGTTTTTACGCAATGGCAGGGAGCGGCGCACGTACAGAGCTCTTAGCTCAGGGTAAGGCCGGGACGTGTTGCTCTGAGCTGGGAAGCCATGCGAGGGTTCACACTGACTCTGCTTTGTTGAGAACAGACTTCGGGGGTTAAGGGCTGGGGGGTGACAAGACAGAAGTGGGAGAACAATTAGGAAGCCACTGCAAAACCCCGGGGCCAGGGGGTGAGATGGAGGTGGTGAGAGGCAGTTGGCTCTGGAAATATTCTGAAGGTAAAGCCGACGGGATCGTGCTGATGGATTAGATGTGGGGATGTGAGGAAAGGGGGCAAATAGGATACAAGGGAGAAAAAAGTGGGAAAAGAGGAAAGTCGTTTTCTGAGATGGGGAAGAACAGAGTGAGGATCAGGAGGCAGGTTTGGGACAATTTAAGTATGAGGTGCCCATCAGAAGCCCAGCGGAGAGTGGAGGAGAGATGATGTCCCCTCGTTTTAAGAATTAATTGAATGATGGGATATAACAGAATGAAATCAAAAGAGAGACATATTAGCTAACACTTATGAGTGACCTCTATGTCAAATACCATGGCCTTTAACTGTGCTCCCTTCTAATCCTCACACTAACCCAAAGAGAGGTATTATTAATGGCCCCATTTTATTGATAAGGAAATTGATACTATCTCTTTGCCCAAAGCCATCATGCAGCTGGTAGGTCATGTCCTTGACTCTCCTGTCTCTCCTGGACAATGTGAAATATGCCAAGGTCAATGTGGTAAGATGTCAAAGCAGAAAACTTGTGCTATCTGCAGGTCAATTCCCCACACAGCTCCTTTTGACTTCTAGTTTATTTTGTTCCTTTGTGGCATTAGTATTTTCATGGGACAGAAAGCCCAGTGTGGTTTCTACCAATCTGCAAATACGAAGCTGGAGCTAACCCAGCTTCCACTAGTCTTTTGTTACAGCAAAATTTATAGGTCAAAGAAGCAGAAAAGCAAGAAACAGAGAATTACAGAGAGTGTAAGAACATGAAAGTGGGAGAACACGGGCCACCAGCGTGAAGGCACGAAGCTGCAAGGTCCTCGAAAGTCACCCAGGGATTCCTTACGGAGCATGTTTTTAAGCACCTAGATTCAAATTAACAAGCGTGCCCAGGACTCCTGAGGGAGAACACGGCACCCTCCCTCCCACATGTCTGAACAACAGGAGCGGGGACGGGGAGAAGAGCAGCGGCAGAGCGATTTGTCCTTGTCAGAGCGAGAGCTCGCGCCCATCCGTCATTTGTCCTCACACAGACTCATTCATACTGGTCCATGCACAGGAGTCGGGGTGGAAGGAGGGGGAGGCACCGGATTCAAAGCACTGCTGATTCTTTCTTAGAGCCCACCCCATGCCCACATCCCCCACCTCATGAGGCAATAGCCACATCCACATGTGTTTGAGCCATGGCCATGTAGCCAGACCCGGACGTCCAGTTTATTTTCAGCCAAAAAGGGGCCCTTGGGGAGCAAAGATTCAAATATCTGAAGATAGAGACAAAAAGGAAGAATAGTCCCTTCTCCACATGTAGCTTCTTAGCCACGCTGGCCAGCTTCCCGCAGGACCTTGTCTAAAGACCCCCTACTCCACCCCACCATGTTAAATGCCATCTTTCCCAATGTAGGGCCTCGACTGAGTGGAGCTCTCTGGAGAAATATGCCTCTGATCATCTGATAAGGAACATGACAGACAAATGCGTGGCCACGGTTGGAGATGGCCAAGTGGAGGTTTGAGAAACTCACAGGAGCCCTTAGCTGCTTCCTCACAGTGAATACTCAGGGAGCCAGGAGGTTCTCGGGGTCACCTGGCACTATCTTGTGGTGCTATCTCTTCAACAACACCCCCCATGACTCAGAAGATTCCTGAGGAAGTGCCATTTGGCAGCCTTTCCCCAGATTCCATGGCTTTATCTCTGCACAAAATCCCAGCCTCTAGCATTCCCAGGACACAGTGTGCGAGAGAAGCTGAATCTGGAGCAAAACCCAGACCCACTGGGTTACGTTGGGGCTGCGTCCTTTGCACCCCCCAGTCCTTCAGTTCAAAGAAGGGCCGCAATGAGAACCAGAAGTGACATTTGAGTTTAAGCCTTTCCCAGGGAAATAAATCACTGTGGGAAGATTTACTTGGAAAAACTATTTGGCTTTTTTCTTTTTTGCTTGAATATCCCTTCAGAGGGGTAATTTCACATCACAGAAGCTGCATTTCGAGAGCATTAACTTGGAGGCCAGATTCAAAAAGCAGGAGAAATTTACAGTTAAGGATTAGCCCTAAGAGCTGGAATAAGAAGTTGGCTTTGGGCAGGATCTACTCTGCAAAGGTCCAGGTCGGTTCTTAACACAACAGCATGTGACACCACTCAAGTGGAACTTGTAATAGGTGGCTTGGTATCTTCCAGGGTGGTCTGTTTATCTTTCATGGTATTAATGTTTGTAACATGAGAAATGCTTCTGCTTTGGTTTCTAGTATGAGTCACCGAGGACACTTCCCTAAGAATTCTTTTTTCTTCATATGACATCTTTCAATTTCAAAATAAACAAAGGTTTGCATAAAGCAGGAGCGAAGGGAGTACATTTTTTACCACCGTTACAAGGGGTCTTCAAAAGGCTTATGGAACAATTTGTATTATCTTTTAATTCTATTTTTCCATGAACTTTTTGAAGTGCTCTCGTATTCGCTTGCTGGGGGTGCATTTTGAAGTGGCACGTAGTAAGGGTTTGGTTTGGGTATCCCAGAGGAAGACCCTGTGACAAGGACATGAATGTAAGTAGTTTATTTGGGAGGTGATCTCAGGAAATTGGTAAGGGAGGGAGGGAGGATGTGGGACAGGCAAGGGAAGGGAGCCAACACAGGGGGTGTCGTTGAGCTAGTTACCACCAGGGGCACCTGAAGCTCAATCCTGCCGGAGCAGGCAGGAGCTAGTGTAGAAGGGGTACTTTAGTTATTCCAGCTGATGAGCCAAAAGGCTGGGGTTTGAAGACTCCCTGCCTATCATTGGTCAAGAACAGCTGCTTCCGGGGTTTTAGGGCATGTCCTTTTTAACTCGCCCTACCCACTGGCTGGGCACGCCCCAGTGGCCAGATGAAAGCCCTCAGCTGGAGGTCAGCAGGTGTTCGGGGAATACTAAGGGACATCAAGATTATACTACAAAAGGACATGTGGCCCATGTAGATTTTTTGGCCCAAGGCGACCCTATTTATTTAAAGTTATAAAGTGTTACTGGTCGACTATGGAAGTGTGTGTAATACACCTACACACGCACACACACGTACACACATATAATGGCAAATGGTAATGATGGTGAAATGTACATTCCTCAGTAATGCTTACACCTAGTTAAAGGAGGGGAAGGTGTCTGAAATAATAATAATAATAGACTAATAAAATGGGCAAATATCAGCTGTAAGACAGCAGGTGCAAGTTGAGGGCATTGTAATAAAATTTCTGTTATTCTTTAGAAAAACAAAAGGAATAATTTTCCACACACTAGTACCATCTGTGTTCTGGCAGGATCCTGATTATACCTGAGAACAAATATATTTTCACTGGGTAAGGATGAGAATGCAACCTGGAGCCAGAATCAAAATTGAATTTTAAGTAACATTCTCACAAAATGTGCATTTTTAAATGACTATTTTAGAATAGAAATGTAAGAAAAAAAGAAAGATTTTAAGAAGATAATGAATGGCCCATATATAATTCTGGTACTCATTTCTCTAATGAGAATGAATATTACTTACCAGGAATAAATTACGCACTGAGAATATCACTTCATCTATGCCTTTGTAAAATGGGAAGATGCTACTAATTACAGTTCACCTGAGAAGCCTTGGTCAGGATTAGTAAGTAGGAAAAGGCCATGGAAATACTTGGAAATATGTTGTTTAGAAATCACTTGTGATTGGGGCCGGCCCAGTGGTGCACTGGATAGTGCGCCGCTTGGGAAGCGCGGCGGCGCTCCTGCCCTTGGAGGGTTCGGATCCCACATACAGACCAGTTCCCGCTCACTGGCTGAGCGAGGCACAGGAGCAACACCGAGGGTTGCGATCCTGTTGCCGGTCCCCGGTCCGGTACGGGGGCAACACTGAGGGTTGCGATCCATTGCCGGACACGGAAAAAGACAAAAGACAAAAAAAAAAAAAAAAAAAAAAAAAAAAAA
>NW_007728406.1:16315-27003 GCF_000696425.1 Galeopterus variegatus
AAAAAAAAAAAAAAAAAAAAAAAAAAAAAAAGAAATCACTTGTGATTAATGTGCATTTAATAATGAGAACTAATCAGACACTTTAAAAAGATGCATAGTGAAAAACATCTCCTCTCCAAGGCTCAGAATCCCCTTCCCCAAAGAAAGCTGCTGCAAATGGTATTTTGGCTTCTGTTTTGGGCTGAATTGAGATTCCCCCCGCCCCCAATTCCTCTGCTGATTCCCTAACCTCCAGCACCTCGGAATGTGAGTGTACTTGAAGACAGGGCCTTTAATGAGGTGCAGAAGTTAAAGTGATGCCATAAGGGCACAGAGAGAATGTAGCCATCTACCAGCCACGGAGAGAGGCCTCAGAATGTGATCAGCCCTCCTGACACCTTTATCTTGGACTTCCTGCCTCCAGAACTATAAGAAATTTCTACTGTATAAGCCACCCAGTCCATGGTATTTTGTTATGGAAGCCCTAGAAAACTAATATAGCTTCCTTCAAGAACTCTTCTATACATAATCAATACACAGAGATGGGTGGGTAGATGGATAGAGAGGTAGACAGATATAGAAATATGTTTATGTATTTGTTTGTTTATTTACACAGAAGTTAACCAACAACATACACTTGTTCTACAACTTACTATTTTCACTTTACAGTGCTTCTTGGAAATGGTTTCAAATCAGCCTATGTAGACCTACATCATTCTTTTTAACCATTGTACATCATTCTGCTGTATGGGTAAACCAAAATATATTTAGCCAGTTATATTTTGTTGACCATTTAGTTTATTTTTAGTCTTTAACTATTATGAACAATATTAAACCTCAGTCTTGGCCCATATGTACAAGTAAACCTGGAAGATAGCAGCTATGTTCCATGGACACAACCACATGGTCCCACCAGCAGTGCAGGGGAGGATCTATTTCTTACACTTTCATCACCCCATGTGCTACCAAACTTTGGGTTTGTGCCTTCCTTTTATTGGACCTTCCTAGCAAGCCAGTTTAAAATGTAGGACAGTTTACATTAGCCACACTGGGCAGGTGTGATTCTGAGCCAAATGCCAATAAGACAAAAGAAAGGAACCACTCATAGAATGATGCTATGTGGGATGGTGATATAGTTTGGATATGGTTGTCCCCCCAAAGCTCATGTTGAAAATCCCCACCGTGGTGGTGGTAAGAGGGTGTGAAACCCTACTATGGTCATTGAAAGGTCGGGCTTTTAAGAAGTGATTAGATTGTGAGGAACATGCCCTAGGAAATGGATTAATCCATTGATGGTTTAATGATGGTCATGCGCATGGATATGATGGATTTAAAAGGAGAGAGAGAGAGAAAATCTCTCGCTCACTCAAGCCATCTGCCATGGGATACTCTGTGGCTCTGTGGATAGTCACCACCACCAAGAAAGCCCTCACCAAATGTGGTCCCTGCCTCCAAAACTGTAAGCAATGAAAATTGTTTCTTTACAAATTACCAAGTTTCAGGTTATTTCCGTCATATGCAACAGAAATGGACTAATACAGATGCTGAAAATAAGGAAAAACACACACATACCTTTCATGGACAGCAGGCAGCTACATGACCAATAGCCCTCTTTCACACATTTCAGAAACTGTGATTTTAATTGGCCTTGGCATTGATAGTTGCAAATGGCATTATCTTTTTTCATTCCTTGGGTATCAGCTACAAGCAGCCCAATAGAAAAAGGCACCCTAGCAATGTCCTGTTATCAAGTCATGTTGATTCCCCAGGGCAAACTCTCTCTTATGTCCTTTAATAGAATATCCCCCTTTCCTGGGTGGTTTATCTATTATAAACTCCCAGAAAATTATGTGGTTTTAAAAAAAGAAAAGGACTTTTCTATCTTACAGCACAGGTAGACTTTCTCACCTATTTCACAATGATTTATTAGAAATAAATGCCAGCTGTAATTTTGAAAGTACTAAGAACAGGTGTAATAGTGTGTCCAGGTAATCTGTCCTGCTCAAGCCTGGCTGACAGGGATGAACTTTCTATTTTTATGAATCACCTTAATGCACTCCTGCAGGAGATTTGCAGCAGTGTTAGCACATTTGTAAGGCTGTGGTGCTGTAAAACTTGCATTCCAGCTTTGAAATATTTATCATTACTCTTCCTGTTTGCTCTAAAAACATTCAGTGGAAAACATAGAGAAAAGAGTGAGTTTAGTGCCCTTCTCTCTTCTCAATTCAGAAAACTCTGCTTATACACCACTGATAACACCATCAGACAGGTAAGAAAATGAAGAAGTGTTCTCCCTCTTTGCAGTTGCTATGGAATTCCCCTATAGAAGAAAAAGGTCTACGTGCAGAAACACATTGTGCTTGATGAGACCTCACGGTTCAGGGATCTGAACAAAACTTGTCTGCTGAGACAAGGGAGAAAATGAAGAAGTGTTCTCCCTCTTTGCAGTTGCTATGGAATTCCCCTATAGAAGAAAAAGGTCTACGTGCAGAAACATATTGTGCTTGATGAGACCTCACGGTTCAGGGATCTGAACAAAACTTGTCTGCTGAGACAAGGGGCAGGGTGTAAGGGTTAGTTGTGGCTCTGGAGGGTAGAACATGTGAAGATGTCATCAGAAACATGGGAAAAGTCTGGGACCCTTTCACATGCCCACTGCCTCAAACCCTTCAGCAGAAATCAAAAATCACAGAGGGCTTGTATTCTTTCATATGGCAAATATCTACTGAGTACCTACTATGTGTTTCAGGCACTGACTTAATGGTTGGAGACAGGGATCTAGGTCACATTTGCAAACTTCTGGAGGATTGTGATGATACAGACAATCAAATCTTGGACCCAACACTTGCTAGCTTTGTGGTACTGTGGGTATGTGACTTCACTAACATCTCTAATCTTCCATTTCTTGATTTACATTAATAAAATCTCCCCTAGCAGGGTTTTTGAGGGGTTATCTGTGCTGATACAGGCTGCATGCCTGACACTCAGTAAGCCTAAGTCCTCCCTACCCTTCATCTCATGAGCAGAGAGAAGCTGTTAGAAAGTTCTAATAAGGGTAGCTCTGGTTGTATTTAGATAACCAGGTACCGTTATCAAGGATAAATCAGCCACAAAGAGCTATCACATCAAGCATAGAATAGTTTCTTCCTCTCAGGCCTAGAGAAAGACCTGAAAATGGCCTGTGTACTAAAAAGTAAAACAAAGGAGCAGACAAACCTGCAGCCAAATGTCGTCTACAATGCTGTGTGTCTTTGGGCAGTTACTTGCCTCCTGAGCCTCGGTATCATAAGATCACACACACGTACCTGCCACACAATAAGTACTCAATAAATGCTAGTCATCATTATTATCATGTCACACACAGGGCCCTCCTTCCCAGTTTTTATGCAATTGATAAAAAGCACCTACTTCCTTTCCTTAGGCACCCATAAATTCCAGGGGAATGTACACCCTGGCTATCACAGTGGATATCATCTTTAGCAAAAATCCCTGACCCTCCTGCAGTCAGGATACTCCACTTGCCTAAGGCCATCACCCTCAAACAGGAGGCTTCGCTCTTAGGACAGCCACAGTTTGACTCTAGGAAAGGCAGTCAGCACGCACAAAGGTACAGATACCTTTGCTTCCTTGATGGGAAACCAAGTAGAGGGAAAAGAGCACTGGGCTCAGGCAGAAGAAAGAGGTTGGAGTCCTGATTCTAGCCCTGTCACCTTTGCCATGACAGTTCTTTTCTGAATTAGTTTTCTCACTGACCACTGTTGTAAGGTCTGTAAGGTAAAGGTGTTTGTAAAGGACACAGCACTGTTGAAACATAAGGTGGTATTATTGTTGGATGAGAAAGACAAAAAACAGTATTGAAGTCAGGCAGACTCAAGTTTGCTTTCCTTCTTTGCTAGCTCACTGGCTGTGTGGCCTTGGGCTAGTCACATAACCTCTCTGGTGAACCTGTCTCTGCATCTATAAAATGCAGATAATAATAGCTGCTCTGCAATTCTCACAAAGCTGCTAAGTCTCAAACCTGAAAAAGTGAATAACAAAGAGTTTTGTAACTTAAAATAAAACCATGCAGTTGTTATTTAGGGTTGTGATTCTTCACAATTAGGGCATTTCTTTAGGCAGCCATTTAGCCCACAACCCCACAGGAAAGAGCAGAAGAGCAAAGCCAGAGAAAGCAAGGGAAATGCCAAGACAGCAGAAGTGATTTTCCAATCTAAGTTCTGACAGGAACCCTGGAACTGCAGGATTTGGGACAGGAGAAGTGACTAGAGGATTTGCCCCTCTGTGATGGGAAAATGTCCCCCCAGCTGCCACTTCTGCCAAGGACCCTGGGAAAGGGCACCAGTGCATGGATCCTCAGTCCTGTCCCCTGAACCATCATCCCTGTTTTCTCAAGCTCCACAGGTGAGTCCTCTGTAGCCGCCTTCAAATATTCAAATATCAGCACCCCAACCTGCTGAGCACACAGGGACTCGGGCTCTGTAGCCAGAGGTGCTGCTAAAGAGTGTTGGCGTGGACTCACTCCCAGATAAACCTTCACGACTATTTCATTAAGCCTCACACACCTTTCCATCCTCGGCTGACTCATTACCTTCGTGAATAATGCTACCCGTAAGTTACGCTTCACATGCCAAGTCTAGCTAGTGCACAGATGTTAATTACACCGTATCTCCCAAGGTTTTCAGCAGCAGCCCTCCTGAGAATGGTAGCTGAGTAAAAAGGGGAAATCTCTGAAATCATCTGACTCCCCTAGTTTTTCCTCTGAGATAAACATTTAATTTGTATTAACCGCTGTTCTTTCTTCATGCTTCTGACACCAATGAGCTTTCTATATGACCCCACTGGAGAGAAAGGCTGGGCAAAACAAAGTCAGAAAGAAAGGTTGCTCTCTCCTCCAGTGCTTTTTAATCCTTTTTCTTTCTTGTTTTAATGCTTACAAAACAAAGAAAGTGACCGGCTGGCGAAAGGTCCATCCCATCGCACAGACTGCTCCATTATTTGTAGCTGCAGGATGCTCAGAACCATCTAAGAAGCCCCACGGAAAGGACTGTTTTCCGTGCCAAGGAGAAAGCAAAGGGCCTGAAGGCCAAACCTTGCTATCTTAAAATGATGGTTATTATTTGCTTGTGTTAGCTACAACTGCTATTTTTTTATTCCGTGAAAACCCCGTCGTCATGGTATTTGTTGTCTTTCTGCCATGGTCCTCCTCCCTAATGTCTCTGCTAGCTAGAGGAGGGACGGCTGCCCCTTCCCTAAATGTCACAAATAGTCTGTTGAGAGGGAATAAAATTTTACCTCGCCTGCAACCCTCAACTCCCAGAAGTGCTGGAGCTTCAGCACACATGCAGCCAAGGCAAGTAGCCCCGGAACAAGCCCTCAGCTCCTAGACAATCTCTGTCTGCACATGCCCTGGTTTCTCTAGAACTTACATACACCCACAACCTTGCTTCTCCACATCACCCTTTGGGGAAAGGAGTAAACCCTTCATCAAAACAAAGCTGGTCACAGACTGCCCTGATACAGAATTTTTATTGCATCTTGTCAGGAAAAAGAATTTAGCTCTAGGATTTGGAGAGCTCTTGTTAGATGATTAAACCTTTTCAAATCTACTTATTTCAGGAAAAAAAGGCTCAGCACTGTGGAGACTGAATTGCTACCTCTCCTCTGTCCACAAATTCCACAGAGATCCGGTCAGAGAAGCTCTTCTCTCCCACAGCCTGTTGGTTCAGAAGCAGAGGTAGAGGCTGCAAACCTAAGTCAGGACCGAGTCTGCTTAAATGAAAACGCTCCCTCTAGTCCAGCTGCCGTGTGTGCCTGGGGGTCGAGCAAACGTGACTCAAGTTAGCTTTTCTCTTCAAATCCATCATCCTGAACACCTGGAAAGATACCCAAATAAGAGGAAAGGTTTCTCCTGCTTTCCAGATGCAATATCTGACAATGAGCCCCAGAAAACACCTGTGTACAGCTTTTATCTGACCCTGCAACAAGTTACCAACTGTTTCCCCTTCCAAGAAAGCCACAAGAATGTTTGTCACCTAAGTACCTGAGCATTCAAACAAAATCTCAGTGGCATTTTACAATTTTAACTAAGTTGCACTGCTTTGCAATTGAAACATCTTTTGGGGGTATGTTCTAATTATAAAAAAAAAGATGCATGCCTATAAAAAAACAACTTAAACAGTATAGCTATGAATAAAGTAGAAAGAGAACATTCTCCAAACTCTCCCACCTCTGAAGATAACCACAGTAAATATTTTGGTATCTATCCTTTGAGAATTTTCTCTATGCATATACTGTACATTGTTTTTAGTAAAATAGCAAGAATGCATATTGCAGCATTTTTTATTTTAATGAAAACTTTGAAACAACCTAAATGTACACTCATAAAGAAAATAGTAAATTAAATTCTAGGGAATCCATACGATGGAATACCTTGCAGCTACTAAAGGAAAGAGATAGATCTATACCTGCTGACAATGAAAGATATCACAGCATATCTTTAAATGAGAAAAGCAAGTTGTAGAACAATAAATTGTGTTCCAAAGCTTAAGCAATTACCCATGCCTTCAGCCAATTGCATATTCTCTGTACCTCACAGATCATTATATTTCATTTTTCATTATTTATGTGTGGGTGAATGAGCCAATTATCAATTTATTGTCTCTTAGCTAAAAATATAGCCTTCTTTGCCTTGCTTTGTGATACTGGAGCTAGACCCAGTAAATGTCTGTCCCTTGTCAGCCCCAGGCCATAGCATGAGGAACAGTTTCTCTTTCTGATTCTGGTATACTTTCATTGTCTCCAACAGAACAGCTGCCAGGCGATTAACATGTGAGAGGCCCAGGACACTCACTGTCTAAGATATTTCTCTGCCACCCAGTGGGCCACTTTCTACAGACCAGCTCTGGCCCACTTGCACTGCACAGTGAAGTTCTTTGCTACCATTAGGCTGGTCTTGTGGACCAGCTCCAGGCCACCCACACTCTCTAGTGAGCTGTTTCTACAAAAAGCTCTGGCCCAAGCCCTCTGGAAGATTTCTTCACCACCACCAGGCTGCATGGTCCTGTCATAGCCACAGCTTCTCTGTCAAGGTCTGAATCTCAACTTTGTGGGTATGGGAGGGGGTATAGGGGGTGATCTAAGTTTTCTTTGTGTTCTGTCTCTCAGCTCTAGAGATGGTGGCTGCTTTTCCTGGATTTGGTATTCCTACGTTCCATAAAAAAAAAAATAAAAAATAAAAAAACGTGTTATGATAAAAGAGTCATCTTTTAGTAGTTAACAACTACTTTGTAGTTAATAATTTTTACATTAACTTTTTCCTGTTCAAATTGCTGATGTGATTTTTGTCTTCTAACTGTACCCTGATATGCTAAATACAAGAAAACATAGGAAGAAAGAAATCCCAAAGCACCAAGCATTGACTTTAAATAGTACAAAGATGAGTCTCTGGGGGAATTGTTTGGCAGTTTGGAGTTAAGAGTTAAAGGGTGGGACTTGGTCTCTATAACTCAAGCATTCATTAAACTGCTGCTTACTTTCTGTTTAAATCAACAGGCCACAGACAAAATGGACATCTCATAGTTATGATAGCTACAGCGTGGTGGTTGATTTTAGGTGTAACATGATTGGATTAAGGAATAGCTAGAGAACTGGTAAAGTATTATTTCTGAGTGTGTCTGCGAGGGTGTTTCCAGAGGAGACTGGCGTGTTAGTCAGTGCACTCAGTGGAGAAGATCCACCCTCAGTGTTGGTGGGCACCACTCAATCGGCTCAGGGACTGCATAGAACAAAAAGGCAGAAGAAAGGCAAATTCTTCCTCTCTCTGCCCCGGAGCTGGGACACCCTTCTTCTCTTACCCTTGGACATCAGGACTCCAGTCTCTCCAGCCTTTGGATCCCAGGACTTAGCAGATAAGCCCTAGGCATGGTGGAGAATTTTCTTTCCCTCACCCCCCCTCAAGATATGAAGAGTTCTATCCCAGTTTTGGCAAAGGACTTTATGTGGAAAGACAATAAAAGGAGGTTGGGACTGTCAGATTAGTGGTCAGTGGAAATGAGCCGATGCCGACACTGGGAGGAGGAGGTCCACCAGAAGGACAACTGAAGAGCTTCCCGCCACGGCTGTGCATGATCCTGCTGAATGAAAACTGTGTGATCCACCAGCAGTGAGTTTTTTCCCCACAGGTTCCCAGCACTAGAAACTGACAAGACTTGTTGGAAAGAGAGCCTGGGGATCCCTAGCTAAGGGCCCACTCCTGTCCACATAGTCCCCTCCTTTGGGTTCATTCCCTCATCTCAGGAGTCACCAGTCTCTCTCCCTTTTTGTATCCTCTGTATCATCTCCTTACCCTTCTCCTTACCCCAACCCAAATATTTAACCCCATGAGAACCGATCATTCTTCATGATGGACTTTTCCAATTCCTACAGTTTTCCTCACACCTGAAAAGCCAAGAATATGACTCTTTTGCTCTGTGGGTTCATGGTAACCACCCCTGCCCCACTTCAGGTAATGGGTACCTGCCATCAAACAGCCTGTTGGAAAGTCAGGGGACAACAGGGGACAATAGATAGAAATAAATACCTAGTTAATATATCGAAATGTGATTCAATACTTTGAGTAAATAAGTATGCTTCATAATTAAGTGGCCAAACCAATATACTAAGATCAATGTGAGTAATGGATAAATACTCACTAACAAAATAAAGATGCAGATTTTACAGGCCAACAGACTTTTCCTGTAAAGGACCAGATAATAAATACTGTAGGCTGTGTGGGCCAAGAAGCAAAATCAAGGATACCATATAGGTACTTGTGTAACAAAAGAAAACAAATTTCCATTGGATTTTTATTAACAAAATTCAAAATATGACAACATTGAGTACAAGTTTTTGTAATATAAGTCTACTAATGAGAAAAATGGGATTCTTTGTTTTGGGAATAACACTTCACTTGCTTAGGTTCAAAGTTGGTGTTCCCTATGCTTAGATCAATTGAAAGTGTTCATTAATGAAAACTATTTTTAGCTTGTTTGTTGTACAAAAACAGACATAAAGCTAGATTTGGCCCACAGGCTGTGGTTTACCAACCCCTGATTCAGAATGTTAATGGTATAGAAGAAAAAAGGTGTGTCTGGTGGAAAAATATGCATTTTCTAGATAACCCTCCAGGTTATCTGATTCTAGTCTTTCGTTATCTTTGCACTGTTTGATAACTCTGTAAGTTGTAGGTAACAGATAGGCATGCAAATTCTATCCTGTCTGGTAGAGATTTCATTGACTTCCCTTACTCCCTCTATGGAAAAAATAAAAAGCTTCCATGTGCACATTCCTTTCAACATTTCTTACTCCATGTAAATTTGTTATGCTTGGCTTCTTCTTTGAACCAGTTATAAGCCTGCTTGGTTCCCTCTTTTGAACCAGCTATAAGCCTGCTTGGTTCCCTCATGAATAAAATCTCTAGCACCTGTTCATTGTTACATCTGTATGACAGTCGAGATTTTTTTCTTTTTCCAAAAGTATCTTTTAGCTATAGTGAGAAAGTATAATCAGATAACAAAAGATACAACCAGTTAAGCCAAGTATATTTGTTTCCTCTTTGAACCAGTTATAAGCCTGCTTGGTTCCCTCATGAATAAAATCTCTAGCACCTGTTCATTGTTACATCTATATGACAGTCAAGATTTTTTTCTTTTTCCAAAAGTATCTTTTAGCTATGGTGAGAAAGTATAATCAGATAACAAAAGATACAACCAGTTAAGCCAAGTATATTTGTTTCCTATTGCTGCGATAACAAATCACCACAAACTTAGTGGTTTAAGGCAGAAATACAAAATGAGTCTCTGGGGCTTGAATCAAGGTGTCTGCACAGCTGACTCCATCTGCAGGCTCCAGGAGAGCTGACACTCCTTGGCTTGTGTCCTCATCCCTAGAATTTCTGTTTCAATTATCACATTGTTTTCATGTCTCAATCTGACTCCTCCTGCATCCCTCTTATAAAGACTGCTGTGATCACATGGAGCTCACTCCCATAACCTAGGTGTATTAGTCCATCTCTGTGGCCTATAACAAAATACCTGAAACCAAGCAATTTATTTCTTACAGTTTCAAAGACTGGGAAGTCCAAAGTCCAGAGAACACATCTGGTGAGGGCTTGTTCTTGTTGGTACTGACTCTACAGCTATGCAGGGTACCACACAGCAAGAATGCCAGGAGCAGAGAGAGTAATTCCTCACTCACTCTCTTTATAAAGCCATCAGAACCACGCTCATGACCACCATTAAACCATCAACGGATTAATCCGTCCACTAACCATCACAATCTAATCACATCTTAAAAGCCCCACCTTTCAATTACCATGATAGGATTTCCCACCCTATTAACACTGTCACAGTTAGGGTTAAGTTTCTAATCCATGAAACTTTGGAAGACACAATTCAATCCACAGCATGAGGAAAATCTCCTCATCTCAAGAACTTTGAATTAATCACATCTGCAAAGTGCTTTTTTCCATCTGAGGTAAGGTCCACAGGTTGTAGGAATGTGGGCATGTTTGGGAGGCCTTTATTCAGCCTGCCACATCAAGGAAAAGTAGGAAAAGCAGAAACGAGGGAGAAAAAAGGCCAAGAATGTATAAAGGACTAAAATTCTGCCAGGGCTCTTCATCAAAGTTTTGTTTTGTTTTGTTTTGTTTTGTTTTGTTTTGTTTTGTTTTG
>NW_007728406.1:28028-29858 GCF_000696425.1 Galeopterus variegatus
AGTAAGTGAAAAAAGCAATATAAACAGCATGACTCCATTTGTGTACATTAAAAAAAGAATACTATGTATTAAGATATATGGCTGGATGGATTCTGGATACACAGCAAACTGAGATGTGTGGTTATTTCTGGAGGGGAGAATGGGCTCAACTAGGGGCATTAAAGGAAACTTTCACTTTTTATTTATGTACTTGGTAATTATTTAAATGGTTACAGTATTATATTTTACATTACATGTAATTATTTAAAATCACAGTTATGACAATTCAGAAGGGGCAAAAATCCCTCTTCTTCCTCTTCTGACAGTTCTTTCTCGGTGCCTCTGAGAAGCTGTGTGAGGAGCACCCTCAAGAACAAAGAGACAGTCACACTAAGCTGGGACGGTCACACTGTCCTGGGACGGTCACACTGTCCTGGGACTAGATGTATGGGAAGGACAGGCACAGGAGAGTGGTCTCTCTCCAGAGGTAAGCACGTGCTTGCTCAGCTCTCAGGCTACAAAAAGCACTGTAACCCACAGGTAGGAGGCTCCTTAAGTTCCAGTCCCCTGAAATTTTTTCTTCCTCAGTCAAACTCTGAACTGAGCAGACACCAAAGCTGCTGTCATGACATTCTGTCGTGTTCATGTGGATCATTTCCTTCTCTGATGTTTTGCCATTGTTAGCTGGGTTCTAATTAGCAGCTGGTATGTAACACAAGGCAAGTTCTAGAAATATGCAGTTCCCCCAAGGAGCACACTTCCCTCTTATTCTGTTAATAATGAAGATATTCCCTGTGGTAGCTGGGATGGTGTATCTGATAAAAACCAGCAGAACTGCATGTTCCAGACATTCATACTGAATAAAAAGAATAAACAGAGATGGTAACAGCCCCAACACAACCCTTCACAGGAATACAAATTTGTAAAACTACCATTTAAAATCCCCTTGTGTTTGCTCTATTTACTCAGCACACCTCACCCCATCAAATATCCAAGATGAAAATTGTACCCGAATAAGGCTCAGGTTAGATTGTCCCTCTGCACCTGAGGCTAGTGGAAACCCAGGTAGCTTGTTCCAGCATCAGAGATCTACAGTACTGTTTAGTAAGGACAGCATTCACCAACCCTTCTACAGAACCACAAACAAGCTACTGGTTTCTACTGGCATGTGCATTTACTGAGCACCACGGTCTGTGCCAGGTGCTAATTGAATTATCAGTCTTATGCATCTTGATAGTGTTCCATGACCCCTGTTTAAGTCTGAAGACCCACTGATACATAAAATGATACCATAGCTTAAAATAAATAAATAAATACACAAATGACCTGGGCGGGGGGGGGAGGGAAGAAGACACAACAATTACAATTCCTTGAAGTTATACAACAAGCGAACAGATATGAGGTTATTGTGAGGGAGGGGGGAGAGGAAGGAGGGAGGGAGGTTTTGGTAATGGGCCACAATAATCAATCACATTGTATATTAACAAAATAAAATAAAATTTTTAAAAAATGATGTCATAGACCACTATGGGATAAAAGATCTATTTTTAACATTTATTGACTTAAAAAATGTATATTGAAAAACTCAATTATGAATTTAGCAACTCTTTGAAATAAATCTGTCTCGTAATCAAAACAGTTACATTTTTTTTTTTTTTCTGACCGATAAGGGGATCGCGACCCTTGGCATGGTGTGGTCTGCACCATGCTCAGCCACTGAGCACACCAGCCATCCATATATAGGATCCGAACCCGTGGCCTTGGTGCTACCAGCGCCACACTCTCCTGAGTGAGCCACAGGGCTGGCCCAACAGTTACATATATTTGAAAATATATATATATACCGGTTTA
>NW_007728406.1:30468-68488 GCF_000696425.1 Galeopterus variegatus
TGAGCCACAGGGCTGGCCCAACAGTTACATATATTTGAAAATATATATATATACCGGTTTATCTACTTATTATCTGTCCAATCCACAGGCAACGGATCCAGGGATTTCTTGCAATATTTCCTTGGCCATTGCTCCACAAGTCTGTGGTTGGGGAATTACTGCTGCAGGGTATGCAGAAGAGAAAATGGCCTGGTCTGTGCCTCTAAGATCCTAACATTTTAAAAATACTTCAGTCACAAGTTTCAAGTTAAGCCAGTAGTGGGCCAGAGGGAGAGAGATGATGAAAGCCTAGGTGAGGCAGTGGCTGTGGGGACAGAGAGGAAGTGAACAGAATGGGAGGGATGATAAAAAGGTTAAAATCACAGAAATCCATGACCACCCGGCTGCAGGGTGAGAGGTGGAGAGGTTTTCAAGCAGATGCCGATGTTCCTTCCATTGCTGGCTAAATGCTGGATCCCTTCACCAAGACAAGGCCATAGGAGAGATGTGGGTCTAGATGACTCCCCGGGCATTTCTGTTTCTGGGCAATACAGAGTGATCCCTCCTCACAAATGGGTACGACACCCTGAGTGTATTTGTGGCCACAGTGAAGGTCCTGTTTCATTATTACCCAGACATGAGTCTGTTTCAACACCCACCTATTCATACCCAGAGAGTTGCAGCATATCACAGAATCTTGGGAGAAAACATCTTCATATGAAGCCTCCTGTCAGGGATAATTTGAATGTTCACCTTCATTCCAGCTGGTTTCTAGCAAGGCTGGTGCTTTATTTGTGCGTGAAGAGTAACAAGGCCATTTTCTCTAAGCCCTTTGTTTTGCTGTCTGCTCCACTGCTTGCAGGCTACAGAAAAGAGGCCACAGGAGGTGATCAAAACCACTGTCAGGATGCAAATTCTACCGACTATGGTAGAAATGATGGTTATACTTACAATTGTAAGTCTAGCCACATTTGTGGGGCTCTTATAATTGCCAGGCACTGGACTACCCAATTTACATTTTTTCAGCTCAAACATCACCTTTTTGGAGGAAGCTTCCAGGTCACACAGTCTCCTCACCTCCTCTCCATAACTCTCTATACATCCATGAGTTGTTTTCTCTTCATAGCACTTCTCACACTCTATAATTACCTTATTTACTGATTCCTTTATGTATCATCTGCATCAACTCTAGTCAGTAATCTCCATAACTGGAGGCAGAACTTGTCTGCCTATTAATCCCTCCAATCCCAGTGCCTAGAAAAGAGCCTGGCATCCAATGGACAACTTCCTTTTTTCAATTAATTGATAAATGAATGCACTTTTTGCAACCCCTGCGGTAGGTACTAGTACTAACTTGAGCTTTCTGAACGTGAACATTGAAGCTTAGAAAAATAAAGAAACTTGACCAAATTACAGAACTACTCAGGGGTGGTTAGGATGTGGGTCCAACTCAGATTGACGTTCCAAGTGGAGTTCTTAGCATGACACTGCCTCTGAGCCTAACCTTGAGTAGCTATGCACTGCAGGAGCAGAGGAGAATGTAGGTAGCTCAGCCTACCCCATCATGACTGCTGAATGAGAAAATGCTGCTAAGTTATCACTAACTTTATCTTGTTCTCTATAGGACAGCAGATGCAAGGGAGGACTCACAGAGCTGTCTCTAAGAGTTCCATAAAAAGGACTCAGGAATAGGGATAAAAACTCATACTGCCCANTTTTTCAATTAATTGATAAATGAATGCACTTTTTGCAACCCCTGCGGTAGGTACTAGTACTAACTTGAGCTTTCTGAACGTGAACATTGAAGCTTAGAAAAATAAAGAAACTTGACCAAATTACAGAACTACTCAGGGGTGGTTAGGATGTGGGTCCAACTCAGATTGACGGTCCAAGTGGAGTTCTTAAAATGACACTGCCTCTGAGCCTAACCTTGACTAGCTATGCACTGCAGGAGCAGAGGAGAATGTAGGTAGCTCAGCCTACCCCATCATGACTGCTGAATGAGAAAATGCTGCTAAGTTATCACTAACTTTATCTTGTTCTCTATAGGACAGCAGACACAAGGGAGGACTCACAGAGCTGTCTCTAAGAGTTCCATAAAAAGGACTCAGGAATAGGGATAAAAACTCATACTGCCCGTCTCTCTCCTAAAGGCCAACCCTGGTATACCAGTTGACTTGGATAAGACTTGAAAACTTAAATGTCCAAAATGGCAGCTGGAAGGATGTGTTTGAAGAAAATAAGAGAGTTAGTGAAGAGAGGGATTATTTTAGTCTGTTTCTGTTGCTTATAACAGAAACTGGATACTTTATAAAGAAATGAAACTTATTTCTTACAGTTTCAGAGGCTGGGAAGCCCAAAGTTCAGGGAACACATCTGATGAGGGCCTTCCTCTGGGTGGTGACTCTCTACAGCAACTCAGTGTATCACATCACAAGAGAAAATAGCATGAGCAAGAGAGCTAATCTTCTCACTCACTCTCCTTACAAAGCCATCAGAATCATGCCCATGACAAATCATTAAACCATCAATGGATTAATCCATTCACAAGGGCAGTCCTCATGATCCAATCACCTCTTAAAGGCCCCACCTTCTACCACCATATCGGTTAAGTTCCAACATGAGCTTGGGGGGACATTCAAACCACAGCAACGAGAAAGAAAGAAGTTATTGATCACTCTCCATCCTTAGGACATGTTTAGCTACAGCTGGTGCAGCCACCTCATTCTCTCCCGTAGGCTGCGTACCAGATTCTCTGCCCACCCACCCCACAAGGTTGATGGGAGGAAGAATTGAGCTACAAATGAATGCCCCTTAGGCCTGAGCTCTTAGTCAGAACTCACTAAAGGCAGTTATTGTCATTATTGTTACAACTCTCATGGAGTAAAAACAGACAGATCCCAGAGCAACCTTGTGGACTCAAGGCCCCCATGCCATTTGATTTTCACAAACATAGCAAGGGCAAGTATCTTCATCTCAGTCGAAACCCATCCACATGTTAAGGTTTGTTTCCTCTGACAATGAAATGGAAGGTGCAGGTGAGATGAGAGAGAGGTATTTAGAGATATATATGTTTATATATTTATTTGAATATGTTAGTGAAGATGTGTGTTGATATATTCATGTGATAGTGGCTTTAGAGAAATTGATGCAGATACATAAACTGAGCTTGGGAAGAAATTGCATCTGAATTGTTCAGTGCCATTTACTTCATGATGCTTTGAGATTGCTATCTTGGGCATAAGATGAACAGGAAATAAGCTTTCTGTTTGTAAAAGAAAAAAATATAAGCAGTTACTCTTAATGGCAATGAACAGAATATCTCATGATTCTCTTGATGTTATCTGTTTGGCAAGAGCAAGACAGCAACTGAACAAGGCTTTCCTTAGTCCTCCACCCATCCCACCCCCAACCAAAGAAAAAGTGCTCCAATCAGTCATGCCACCAGATTGCTTAACTTCGAGGACCGGGCCACAGGTGCACTACTCCCTCCTGCCAGTAGAGGAAGCTCCGGTTGATCAGTCGACCCCAACTCCCAGTTTATCACCCAACTGTGTCCACATGGCTGACACAATTAAGTATTCTCATGAATGCACATCACTAGAAAGCTTTGAAAGGGGGAAGAACGGGGACATCTATACAGCCTCTGACAGTTTCTCACTGGCACAGATTAAAACTAATGATGATGACTCTGTGTTCAGAAGTTTTCATATCCTATAACTCAACAACACCCTTTAAAAAAAAAAAAAGAAAGGAAAAAGAAAAAGGCAAATCCAACCAACCAAACAAGAATTGGGTGTAAAACTAATGATGATGACTCTGTGTTCAGAAGTTTTCATATCCTATAACTCAACAACACCCTTTAAAAAAAAAAAAAAAGAAAGGAAAAAGAAAAAGGCAAATCCAACCAACCAAACAAGAATTGGGTCAGGAGCCTCAACTTCTAACCTGCAAGCATGCACTCAGAAAAGAAAAGAGAAGGAGGAAAAGGACAAAATATAAATTAAAAGGCATGATGTAAATGGTCATGATAGCTTTGACTGGGCAGTCACATGGATTAATCAGGGGAATCTGAGTAAATTCAGCTGGACAATCTGCCGTTACTCTGCCAAAGGCTCTGATATTTACCAACCAAATGTAACCGGAATTGGATTCTTGGAGTAAATAGACAGGTTTGAAATGAGTGATAATGAACAGCCCTGTGGACATGATAATCTTTGCCCCGGGTGTTACGACAATGGTGGAACTGTCTCAGAAATGCTCTGCAGCCCCAGTCACCCTGCAATTGGCATGGCTTTCTTGCATCAGCGGAGACTGTGCGGCTTTCTCCCGCAGCTTCACTTTATGTATCAGACAGGCAGGGTGCAGGCGGGGCAAACAATAGGTAGTTAATCAGAATCAAGTGACCAATAAACACCAGGTCTGAAACTTAACACCAAACCTAAAAGGTGCTCTAGCTCAAGAAAACTAGTGATATATGTGTCATGTTCTGCCTCTGTGCTGGCAAACTTTTACAATGCACAGGGGTCAACGTGGAATGTGATAGATGGAAGATTACAAAACCCTCGGGAGTCAATGGGCTGAAGTTGAGTTCATGATCTATGAGGAAGTGCTGGCCACTGTAAAGCTAAGGCAGGTGTCTGGAAACCTAAATAAGTGTTTATGAAAAACGGGAAATGGTCTGTGGACTCAGACCAGTAACGACTATTTGATGCCTTTCAGGAACTCAGGCGGCTAACCATGCAGACCTCACTTTAAATTGGGAAGGCAGTTTTATTCCCTCAAATTAAATTGAACTTGAAATTGGGAAGGCATGCTCCTTTCCAAAGGCTGTTTTTCCCTGTGAAACACCAAGTGTCATTAGAAAGGAGAGGAAAGTGTTCTGGGAATCTCGAGTACTCTATGATCTGGTGTCCAATGGACCACTCGGCCTTCCAGAGCTGGGCGGGGAGCCATAGTAGTGAGGGAGCAGGAGAGAAGAATATGGGTTTTTTAGTCTAATTCCGTCTTGCCATATGGTAAGTAAGAAGATGACTGTTTAATGGAATGTGAAATTCATGAAGATCATTATCTGCTATATTCATAAGAGTGGCTAAAAAGCTATTAAGTCTATATTTGCCTATGATGCCTTGAAAAGGGGAGACCTTAAATGCCTCTGTGGATATTTTCATTCATAAGGGTTTTGCATTACTCACTTGATGCAACAGTTTTAAAAACATACATGAGAATACATGCCTAATAAATAAGTCTATATTGTTTATATATTGCTGTAGGAGCTAAAAATAACAATAAACATTTATTCTCTCACATGCTTTCTAAGAGTCAGGAATTCAGGAGTAGCTTAGATGGCTTGGGTCTCTCATGAGATTATAGGCAGCTACCAGCCAGGGTTTCAGTCATCCGAAGGCTCGATTGGGTGGTAGGTTCCACTTCAAAGGTGGCTCAGTCACACAGCTGGCAAGTCAATGCTAGCTCTTAGTAAGTGACCTAACTTCCTTACCGTGTCCATCTCTTTATAGGGCTACTTGAGCGTCCTCACAATATGGTGACTGGCTAGTAATAGGACATAATTATATTTGTTGAAATAAACTAGAAATGTGTTCTCTTATTTAATAAAAGTCCTAAGGTAGGTGGTACATGACTGGGATAGTGGCTTAGCTAACTCATCAGGCACCCAGGTTTCTTCTATCATACTTTTCTGTCATCCTTATCACAATACCTGAAGGTTGCCACCTGATTCAATATGGCTACTAAAGATCCAGCCAGCCATCCATGATCCCCATAGGAAGTAGAAGTTAGAAGGGAGAGGTAAAAATGAGCCCACACCAACTGCCTGCCTCACAGTTCTATTTCTCAAGGGACCCGCCCAGTAACTTCTATTTTCATCTCATTAGCCAGAATGGCCACATTAAATTGTAATGGTGTCTGGAAAATATGTATCTCAAGCAAGCATATTGCCAGTCCGAATAAAATCAGCTTTTGTAACTAAGAAAGAAATATAAAATGGACATTGGAGCAGCAACAAATAGTTTCTGTCGTATTTGTTTTATAGAGTTCTCTGGAAAGTTGTGTTATGCCAGAATTTCCACATGGTATTTTCACAGATTGACATATTTGTTAAAAAATCAATGGTAAAAGGTCAGACTAGAGAAGAACGAAGAAAATGGGTGGACGGGAAGTAGCCACAACAGAAGAGATGCCTTGTCTTTGTTAAAAGCACAAATTATCCTGCAAATATCTCATTGTAAGAATCAGAAGTTTGCCATGTTCCCCAAAGACTTTTGGTGGTTCCAAGAAATGAACTAGAAAGGACCCTGCTTTGTAGCACTATTTCACCATAACTGGATTATCCCTTTCCAATGTGAGCAGGGACCCATATGAACATTAGGCTGAAATTCAAAGCTGTTTTTCCATTCTCTCTTCTTGACATTTACAGTGAAAGGCTGAATTCTCTGCCTAGTAAACTGTGAGGCACCTTTGATAGTGAGTGTTGGAAAATGATGCAGAAACAAACAGAACATTATTTATGCCAATGGAAGCAGTAAATCACCCTTCCTTTGCACCCAAATGACACAGCAAGTGCAAATCAAAAGTTCTCACACCTCAGAAGGAAAATATTCCATGGATTTCTTAGAGGAAGGAATTACATACCTGCCTATACAGTGCAATAAATGTCCCTTTTAAAATGAAATAATTTCTGAGCTCCTCAGCACAAGACTTATGGTGAAAAAGACAGGGCCAATATTAAAATTTAATATACCCAATATTGTCATGTAACAATAAATCAACCAGTAGAAAGCAGCAAGGTGTTTTTTTCCTACTCCTAAAAAGAGTTACAGTGCTTTAATTTGAATGGATGTTGGGTTACAATTATGGGTGGGAATGGTGAAAAGTATGAATTAGTGTCTCTATAGCAGTCAGATGGGTCTGCACAGAGCAGTTTGTATAATACGCAGTGCACCGCTCTATCAGTGCCAACGAGTATTCATTTCTTTTATTAATTCAATGGACTATAAAGTTGACAAGTTTAGAAGCTGAAATAATGATAAAGTGAAAGCTTTGAATAGTTCGATCTTTTTGGCTTCATGGGGCTTTGTGAAAGGTTGTCTAGTTTTACTCTAGACTTGGGTGTGTGGCTATTCGTTTGCCTATTTATTAGCAATAGAAGAAAACTCTAGGTTTAAAGAAGAAACTCTTTTAGTAAATAAACTTCTCAGCCTCCTGTCTACATGCAAAATTCATCATATTTAGACCATTTTTATCCATAACTAAAGACAAACCTGATTTAAATCCTGGCTCTGCCACTTTGCAGCCGTGTGTAACCTTGGACATGCTACTAAATCTTTTTGAGACTCAGTTTTCACCTGGGAACATTTAGATGAGTGTCATCCTAAGTTGCAGGATTGGTGGGAGAAATACCTTAAGGAAAAAGCTGAGCCTTGTGGAGGTACTGGATAAATGCTATTTCCTGCCCTCTCTGAATTTTAGAATCAGGATTCTGATTCTACCATCTGCATGCTTTCCCACAAAATAGTTCTTTGACCTGTTTCCTTAGCTCATTATTCCTAGATGATTAAATATACCTGTCTGAAAAATGATTAATGGTGCAGGGCACCTGAAAGGTTTCATAACTGTTAGCTCCCAACATCATCATCATTATTATGAGAGGTTGCTGGGTTCTATCTAAGGCAGTACCAGAGAACATACAAGTGACCCTGACCCCACAGATTCCTCATTATGGCATGAGGGGGATGAGGGGGGAAATGGAAGTCCCTAAAAAAGTGTCACTATTTTAACCACCATAATATGTTCAAAGACCCTTTTTCAATCCTCTTATCATTGTAATTAGTCACAGAAAGGCAAAACAAGACACCACAAAGCCCTGGCTTCCTGACCTATATGCTGCACTGGGTTCTGATTGATGAGAGTTCAAGGGTTCAATGGAACCAGTCATTAAAGTACAAGTCCATTCTGGCCCTAATCCTAGGGCAAATGAAAATGAAGACAAGTGCCACTGCAGGGCAGCTAGAATCTCTTCCACAGAGCCCAGCTTCGTGCAAGCAGAAGCCTCCTGAAGCTGTGCCCACCCAGCGCTCAGCCAGAGCAGCCGCACCTTCCATCAAAGACAGCAGCGCTGCCATCCCAGCTGATTTGTTTGCCAAAGATCAATCATCATGACAGACAGAAAGAAGGAGATTAGAGCACACATGTTAAATGCGAGCACCTTCCCCAAGGGGGTGGGGGAGACACAAAGAGGGATGGAGAGAGAAATGATGGACAGGTCTAAACAGATAAAGTTTCTTTTATGGTGATGTCATCTCACCCTTAAATAGAAAATGTGATTTATTTTCCCCAGGGATGAGCACAGGCAAAGCGATGCTTTGGAGACCACTTTGCTGCTAAGATTGCATTCAGTGGAATGTTTTTTTCAAGCCCTTGGAAAGTGAAAAGAAAAGCAGTCAATGACCACCAGCACAGCAACTGTTCATTGAGGACCAAGCTCTGAGCTAGAAGCTTATATCCCTGCAATCCTAATAACAATGCTGGAAGCTAGTAATATCATTTCAATATTATTCATGAAAATAAATAGAGGGCCAGGAAGTCAAGAAGTGTATAGATGTTTATTGAGCATCTATTATGGACCAGGCACTTCTCTATATGTAAGAAAACAGTGATGAATAAACTCTTAAAGAAACACATAAATAAGATGATTTCAAGTACAGATAAGCACTGTGAAGGGGATGACGTGGCCTGATTTGTTAGAGTGATTTGTTCGGAGAGGGTGGCTGCTTCATCTAGGCTGCTCTGGAGCAGAAGTGGTGACATTTAAGCAGAGTGCTCAATAATGACTGATCAGCCATGAAAATGTGGTGACGAAGGGATTTTCAAGCAGAAAGAAGAGAAAATGCAGAGGGCCTGGGATGAAAACAGAAAGAACATGCAGAATTAAGCTAATATGGTCAGGAGGTGGTGGGCAGCAGGAAGGGGGATTAGTGAGATTGTATAACTTATTCAGAGTCAAGCAGTTAGCCTCAAGTGTCATCTAAAACTGTCTCAGGAGCTCGTGGGAGGTCCACTCTTGCACACTGAGATAAACACAAAGCAACATTCCTACGAGTGCAGCTTTTGGGTTTGGAGTAAGCCTACCCAGTTATAAATCCTGGCCTTACCAGGTACTAACTGTTGGCCCTAGTTTGGGAAATTTACCTAACTTCTCTAAGTCCTCAGTTTCCTCATTTGAAAAAGAAAATGATTGCAATATCAATCCCTTCCCCAGTGAGTTACTGTGAGAATTAAAGATAAACCACATGAACGACTGGATAAGCATTGAATTAGCTATGCTGTTTTTCCTACTCTTATGGATTTTTCTAAACAAAATGAAAGAAACATTGTCCATTCTTGCCCCACAGGTTAGGAAGGTCTTAGTTCTTGAAGACTAAGCTCTTTCTAGAAAAACGCCATGGCTTTTCTCATTTAAGATTAAAAAACATTTTTTTGTTTGTTTCCCATTTCCTTGGAGACAACCTCAAATAAGCTTTTGTACTTCAAGGTGTGGTCTGACCAAGGGCAATGTATTAGTCAGGTTCTGCAGAGAAAGAGAACAAATAGGATGTGTAAGGAGAGAGAAAGGGATTTAGTATAAGGAATTGGCTCACGTGATTATGGAGGCTGACAAGTTCCAAGACTGCAGTCAGCAAGGTAGAGACCCAGGAGAGCCGATGGTGTCCTTCCAATCCAAAGGCTGGCAGGCTGCCCCAGCTCAGATCTGAAGGCAATGAGAAAAGTGACATCCCAGTTTGAAGGCAGTCAGGCAGGAGGAATCCCGCTTACTCACAGGAAGGGCAGCAGCTTTGTTATGGTCAGGCCTTCAACTGACTGGATGAGGCCCACCCACATTGCTTCACTCAGTCTTTTGATTCAAATGTTAATCTCATGAGAATGATGTTTGACCAAACACCTAGGCACTCTGTGGCCCATTCAAATTGACATATAAACTAACCATCACAGGCAATTAAGCTGATTTTCCTAGGGTGGGAGGAATGGCAGGTGCCAGGGGAGTAGCCCATTGTTCAGGAATTCTAATTCCCTAGGATTGGGCTAAGACACTGACTTGGTACTTACCTGAAGAGGAGGAGACCTGAACCATGAGGAAACAGTGCCCAGAGGTGGCAGAATCTCAGCTGGAGGTGGCTATGGGAATGATCATGAAGTCTGGATCCAAAGTTACAGGGCCACAGAGCAGCAATGAGGGTCCCCATGGCCAGCCAGGACTGAAGCAAGCCTGGTCAACAATGGAGCTGTCAGATTTGAAGGGTTCCAGGTGCCCAGGCAGTAACCATCTTCAACAAAGACCCCTATTCTTCAGGTAGAAGCTTCATTCCCCTTTTCCAGCACTGCTTTAGCCCTAAGAGCATGATAAAACTTGAGGGGGAGAGTTTCTAAAAAGCTAGGCTTTCCCCCAACAATGCCCAGTGTACTGTTGACCAGACCAGAGTTGATTCAACTTAGAGGGGCAGGGAGAGGGTGGAGAGAAGAAATGTGGCAAGTCTTCTACCACAGGTGTTTTGGAGAAACCTATACCTGTTAAGTACATAAAGTACCTTTAAAAAGCCACTGACCTAGGGGGAGAATTTCAATAAATGTTAGCTATGATTATTATTACAAAGAATACAAGTGGTACGGGACTCTCCAAAAGGTAGCTTTTAGTACGATATAAAAGTTCAGTGAATTTCCCAGGTGATGCCTGGAACAATCTAGACCAGAATGACGTTGTCCTAGTCTACTCAGGCTGCTGTAACAAAAAAACCATAGACTGGTGGCTTATAAACAGCAGGCATTTACTGCTCACAGTTCTGGAGGCTGAGAAGTCCAAGATCAAGGCTACAGTAGACTTGGTGTCTGGTGAGGGCTCATTCCTCATAGACAGTGCCTTCTCAGTGAATCCTCACATGGCAGAAGGGACAACAAGCCCCCCGGGCTTCTTTTATAAGGGCAGTAATCCCATTCATGAGGACTCTGCCTTCATGATCTAATACCTCCCAAAGTGATTGTATCCCCACTTCTTACTACCATCACCTTGGGGGTTAGGTTTCAACATATGAAGTTGTGGAAGGAACAGATATTCAGACCACAGCACACCTCCTACTTGGACTTGAGCCTGCATTAAGTAATTTGTGGAGGAGAATTTAACAAAAAGGAAGGTGTTCTGTGTATTTGTGTTATGACTAGTGACAAGAAAGGCACTAAGTTGGTAAGTGCCCATGGCAAATAACACTGCCCTTATTATTTTTCAAATTATTTTGCAATCTAATATTTTATCTCAGGGAAATCTTAATAAAACTTGGTCAGTAGTAATCTGGAAGAGAAAAAAAGCAGCCTAGGTCAAGGACATCAAAGCTGTAGCATGTGTTGAGTGCCATTGCCAAAGAGATGCATGGTCAATTGCTAAGAATCAGTTTTAGGCACCTGCTAGATGAGCAAACTTCTGTTTCTTCTCCTGTCTGCAGCTTCCCCGAATTGTTCCAGTTCCAAGGGCCTGGTCCTCCCCACAGCTCACACCCATAGAGGGAAGTAGGCATGACCATGTCATAGGTTACAGGGTCAAAGGGTCCTAAGGCCCACGAAATAAATGTAGGTGGCCAGACAACCACCCAGCAGTGTCTGTTGAAGGCAGATCTACCTTCAAAAAGTTAATTGCAAACCCCTTGATCTATACAGTTATGGGTATATTTGTCCCATATTACGTGCATTCATGGGGTGAGATGAAAGACAGTGCTCATTCCCATAGATCTCTAGATTCCATTGATAACCTTCCTAAGTCTATAAAACAGACACTGCTTCCTTTAGGCTGCCTGGAGTCAGGCAGAATGTAACTTCTAGGTTTTTTTCCCTCATTTTGTGTGACTGTCCAAAAGCAATCCAGTATCCCTGGGCTACCCTCTCTAAGCCTCTCTTATATGTCAAGGTTTCAGGTAAATACATTGAGTATAGCTTTCTACTTTACATGATGAGGACTGTAAAAGGACCTAAAGAAGAGGCAAAAGAAAGAAAGGATACAGGTGCCTAAGTATGAACATCTCCATTAGGATCTTTCTTTTATATTTGTATATTTTAATTATTTTTTTGTATGGGCATTACAGTCACATGGGAAAATTCCCCAGTAACACAAACAAGATGGTTTTACAGTGAAATGTGGCCTATTTCCTATTTCTACCAGCTGTTTTCCAACCAATTTATTTCCCCTGCAGCAACTACTATTACCAATTTCTCAGGGATCTTCCAGAAATATTCTGTCTACATAAACATTAATCAATTATCAGAGTCTTTCTATACATCAGCCCATAATGCATGACAAAAGAACTTCCATTTGCCAAAAGAACTTCCCCACCACACATTACAATGAATACACAAGGATGTCTCTTCTAGGAAAATATGAAAAGATTAATCTTTTTATTCACTATTTATAGAACATCTACTATGTATCATGTCCTGAGCTGGTCACTGGTGAGTTCACATCCAAAAAGAAGAAAGGGTCCTTCTGAACCAGCCTCTGTACACAGCACCATAGAGGGTGGCTTGTGTTAATACATGAGACAAACAATGAAAACAACAATCTGTCTACACCAATAAGGGAGCCAGCTTTGGTTTGAAATAGGAACCAGAACAAATTGCCTTCTTTCCTGGCTAAATGAGACACATCACATTACCACAATCCAACTTTTTCTCCTCTTCAAGTAAAGCGTCAAGGGGAGCCCTGAGGGGAGAAGCACCCCCCAAAGGCAGGCAGGGGTCTCTGGGTAGCAGGTGCAATCTGGGGAGAAGGCAGAGAGCACCATGGTGAGCCTGCTGGTACCGTCTTGTATTTTCCCTGGGTCTTTTTCATTGTCTCACCTCTCCACAGGTAACAAGATTTTGTTGTTATTAGTTACAGGAGGAATGCTTTGGAATGGATACACCATGTTTATTAAAAGAAGAAAGAGCTTTTGATCAACACTTTGACAAATACACAGTCAGATGTGTAGTTACAAGTAAGCAAAAAAAAAAAAAAAAATTCCAAGAAGAGCTAATCAGAAGTAAACATCATTAGGTAAAAGATGGAGATTTTACAACAGCAGCTTCGATCCAAGTCAGCACAATCACACGCCTGCTGGCTTTCAAAAGGACCGATTCTTCCATGCATCACCTGCAACACCCCCCCCAAAAAAAAATTACATGCAGATGCACTGGATAGAGCAACTGCTCTCTAAGGTACTCTTTGTCTAAAATTTTCCAATTCTGTAAAGTTGCCTTTACTTATAGACTATATGCCAAAGTAATCTTCCAAAAGAAATCAGCTCCAGGCAATAAATAAAGGTTTATTGAGTGAACATGTTGTAAATCTTTGAAGAAAGCATTTCCCTGGGATTTTTCTTTTCTTTATTTCTAATCGAAACTGACCCCCTCGTCCTCCTTCCATCCTCGCCAGCACCAACTCCTGTCTCAGACACAGGTGCTGTTCCAATCCTGGGGTGAATCAGAAGCAAGAAAAATAATCAACCCTACTTAGACCCTCAACAACCCAATAAAGGTAGAGAAACAAAGTCCTTGGGAAATCTTGAAGTTCAAAGTCAGACAGTAAAACACAGCATCTCCTCTTTACCCACCAGTCCTGAAGGCAGCAGCAGCATCCAGACTGGTTTTAGAGAGACAGAGAAGAGCTCATTTGCTTGGACTTTTTACTTACACCCAACAAAGAGGATGGGTTTGAAGCCCTTCTCCTCACTTCAGCCCATCAAGCAGCCATCTCATAAACAATCACTGCCCACTCTGTGCCCACATATGCATGATGACAAAGGGCAAAAGGTAAGAGTTCTGGGTCCAATGTCAGAACAAGCTCAGAAACAGACATGCCGCTATAAACTGTGCCTAAAACAATTACAGGGTGTCATTAAAATTCTGAGATTTAGGGCCGGCCTGGTGGCGCACTGGAGAGTGCGCCGCTTGGGAGCGTGGCGGCGCTCCCACTGAGGGTTTGGATCCCATGTGGAGACCGGTTCCCGCTCACTGGCTGAGTGCGGTGTGGGCGCAACACCGAGGGTTGCGATCCCATTACCGGTCAGTAAAAAAGACAAAAAGGAAAAAAAAAAAAAATTCTGGGATTTAGATTGAAAAATAAGTTCTGGTTGGCTACAGTAGTGCTAGGTATCTATCATTAACAATAATTTGATGTGTGTTCTCGAATGGCTATAAGACAGCCACTCAAATGGTCTCAGAAACATGATAAATTTTTGCAATGATGAATATGCTAATTATCCTGATTTGATCATCACACATTGTATACATGTATTGAAAGATAACTCTGTACCCTATAAATAGTAGAATCAATATGGTCAATTGAAAAATAAATTTTAAAATTAAAAAAAGTTAATTCTAGGGGACTATAAAGGAGATTTCTGGGCCGGCCCGGTGGCGCACTGCTACAGTGCGCCGCTTGTGAGCGTGGTGGCGCTCCCGCCAAGGGTTCGGATCCCACATACAGACCGGTTCCCGCTCACTGGCTGAGCGAGGTGCGGGCGCAGCACCGAGGTTTGCGATCCCGTTGCCGGTCCCAGTCCGGTATGGGCGCAACACTGAGGGTTGCAATCCGTTGCCGGACACGAAAAAAGACAAAAAGGAAAAAAAAAAAAGGAGATTTCTGTGGACATTGCTAGACTCTGGGAACCTGAGGGGTCTAAAGCAGAGTCCCCAGTCACAAGATCACAGTAATCTATAAACACTGAAGAGGGAGCAGAGCAAAATTTAACAGAGCAAAGAGAATTCAGAGAAATGGAGTGGTGAAAGGAGAACATAGAATAAAACCTGCATATAAAAAGTAGGGAGAGTCACATCAAAGTGGCCGTTGACTGAGCAAGCTTCAGGAGGGATGATGTGCAGAGAATTGAGCCCCACCTGTAGTGGAAGGTAACTCAAGTGACAGGGTCCGGAGGCCCAGGATTTCTAACCCTACAGTTTTAAAGATGAGCCTGAGCCCTCCAGTCCAGGGTCCTCCTGAGGGTATGGATCCAGAGAGACCCACAGGCCCTGTGGAAAACACGTGAAGACCCGTCACCGTCCTGGAGGAGGTCCCATTCAAATGAAGACACAGCTAACTGGCGTGGTGAAGGTCACAAGGTGGCTTGAGAGAGGTAACAGCCACATAAAACACCTTTTTATGACTTCTTGTGGGCCTCTGCTCCCTACCAGGCAATGGGCTGCTCGGGGGCTGAGAGCAAGCACATCTTTTTTCATCTTTTAATTTTCTAGACCTGGTCCCTAGGTACACGATAACACTAATCATTAGATACAGTCGGTTCATCTTTGCGGTTCCGCATCTGCATGTTCAACCAACCATGGGACAAAAATATGCAGGCAAAGTAAAAATTAACAATAACAATAAAAAATAATACAAGTAAAAAACCAGTACCGTATAACAACTATTTACATAGCATTTACATTGCAGTAGGTGTTTTAGTAGATCTTAAATCTAGAGATGATTTAAAGTGTAGGGAGAATATGTGCAGGTCATTTGTAAATGCCACACCATTTTATATGAGGAACTTCAGCATCCGCAGATTTTGGTATCAGCAGGTGGTTCTGGAACCAATCCCACGGAGATACCAAGGGATAGCTGTATGTAAATAGGTCACTTTGTAGTTTTCATAAGATTTTCATGTCTATGAGCACATTTAATCCACCTGTATAAACCCCATGAGTTGAGTTTTAGAAATTCCAATTTGGAAGTGGAGAACTGGAGGCTTGGAGAGATTAAATGGCTTTTCTAAGATTATGCAGTTGGGACATAACGAGGCCCCTGTGACCTGTCTTCTTCTGCAGCCTGGCCATTCACCTCCCACCATCACCACATCCACCCTGTGAAATTCCAACCACGGACTATGATAGGCCCTCATGGTCTGCCCTCTCTCATACCTCCCCATCTCTGCACACTCACCGCACAGAAGTGTGCAAAGCTTCTGTGTGCCAGAGACTGCACCAAGGCAGGACGTGCTGAGATGAATCAAAGTGCCTGCTTGTGTGGAGCTGACACTCTAGAAAGGGAACAGATAATAAACAAGAAAGGAAGCACATGAACAAGAGAACCTCAGCAGGAGATAAGAGCTACGAAGGCAATAAAACTCAGGGTCATGATAAGAGTGTGGCGGAGGAGGTCAGGGGTACTGCCTGTGGTGGTCCAGAAAAGGCTCTCTAGGAAAGATATGTGAGCTGAGGTCAGGAGAGAGAAGGACCTGCCCTGCACAAGTCCGGGTACAGTGTCCAGGCAGAGGGGGCAGCAGATGCAAAGCCTCTCACATGGGGATGAGCTGGGCATGCAGGAAAAGGCCCATGTGGACAGCATGGGCAAAGCTGTGAGGAGAGGAGGAAGCAAAGCCCAGATCACAGAGTCCTGCACAGAGTGTGGATTCATGTCCAACTTCACAGGGGCTGTGACAGAGTTTTGAGCAGGTGAGCAAATCATCACAATTTATGTTTTTAAAACATGACACTGGTTCCTAGGTAGAGAATAGTATACAAGCATGAATCAGGAAAACAAGACCCACACTATATACCTCAAGAGACAATGGATTTAACATGAGGAATGAGAAATGAAAGGACTGTTGGAAGGTCAGGGGGATAAGGTCAGAGAAGCTCCATCAGTTTTCAGAAAATCAGCAAGTGCAGGAATCCCAGGACACCATCCCCAGGGGTCCCAGTGGCCTGGAGTCCCACCAAAGTGGATGATTCACAGAAGGAGGATGAGGATCCTCTGGCAAAACCTCACAGGTGCCACAGCCACAGGAGAAGGTAAGTCACCACTTCCCTTCAGTCTTCCAAGTATCACAGGGCCACCACGTCTCACAGTGACAAAACCCCACCTGGAGCCCTGCCAGCAAGGATTTGGAAAAATCAGGTTCCCACACTCTCAGCCCCTTCAGAAAAGGGGAGGTGGTCCTGTGTTGCCATTAGACCCTGCAGCTCGGGGGACAGGAGTGGAAATAGTTAGAAGGCCACTGCAATGGTCCAGATGGGAGATGATAGTGGCTTGGTCGAGGGCAGTGGCAGCAGAAATGGAGAGTATTAGGCAGATCTGGGATGCATTTTGGAAGTAAAGGCAGGAGAACTTGCTGATGTGGTGGATTTGTTCATTATTATCACTCCCTGTAGTGTCCTCTCCTCAACAACCTTCTCCTGACCCGTCCTCAGGGGGTCACTGGGTTTTTTTTAAAAATTTGATTGAGATTTATTTCACATAACATACAATTCACCCGTTTAACTATACAACTCAAGGGCTTTTAGTATGAGGGTACTTCAAAAAAGTTCATGGGAAAATAGAATTAAAACATAACACAAATCTTTCCATGAACGTTTTGAAGTACCCTTGCATGTTCACAAAGCTATGCATCCGTCACCACAATCTGTTTTAGAAAACAACCTGAGAAAGAAACCCTGCACCCTTAGCCACAACCCCGCAATCCCTCTGTGTTCTCCAGCCTAGACAAACAATAATTTACTTTCTGTCTCTATAGATTTTCCTATCTGGAAATTTCATATAAATGGAATCACACAGTATGTGACCTTTTGTGTCTGTCTTCTTTCACTTATCATAACGTTTTCAGTACTTAGCCACATTGTAGCATTCACCAGTACTTCATTTCTTTATAGAGCCAAATCATATTCCATTGTATGAATATCACATTTTATTTATCTGTTTATCATTTGATGGAGATTTGGGTTGTGTTTACTTCAGGGCTGCTATGAATAATGCTGCTATGAACAATTCGAGTATAAGTTTTTATGTAGAACTATGTTTTCCTCTCTCTTGGGTGTATGCCAAGGAGTGGAATTGCTGTGTCTTATGTCAACTTTATGTTTAACCATTTGAGGATCTGACAGACTGTTTGCCAAAGTGGCTGCACCATTTTATGTTCCCAGAAGCAGTGTATAAGGTGCTCAGGAATCACTTTTGAAGCATTTCCTGATCTCTCCTTTCCTTACGTGTTACTCAAGCTGGGTTAGGTGCTTCCATTCTCACAGTACCTGAGAACATCCTCACAATAGTTCTAATCATGCTGTACTGTCTTCACTGGTTTTCTCAGCTCTCTGTGGGCACCTTTAACAGGGATTGTCTCTTTCACCTCTCCATTCCCAATGCCTAGCACAATTCCCAGCATCCTGGTTGGTTTCCAGTTTTCCCCACAATTGGACCAAAGAGGCAGTCCGGATTAATTAGAACTTACTTCCAGATACCTTCAAGCTGGTCAACAGCAGGTCTGAGGTCTTCAGGGAGGCTCAAAAAAAAATCAAAACAAAATCTGAAAGCAAGCTGCTACAGAGCTGCAGCAGGAGGGAAAAAAATTATCTGTTTCTGTAGCTGCTATCAACACATGCTATAAATGGGTAATTTACAAGTTTGTAAGTTACAGGATATCTACAGCAGTGCCCAGAATGCTGATTCAGTGAGAGTATGGGTGAGTAACGAGGTTTTTATGGGACACTGTGTGCTGTTTTGTTCGGGATTCGTAGTACATATTGGTTTCTCAGCAATCACTAATGGCTTCCCTGGCCACTCCCCATCCCTCAGGCTGAAAAATAGGGATTCAGACAGGATCCCAATAATACACATTTAAATTATTATTTCATATTGATCAAGGTTTACTCTTTGGACATGATCACATGATCTGTTTTTCTCTGGCAGTCCCTATAAACCCAGATGGGCAAACAATCTCTTAGAGTTTAAGAAAATCTATTCCACTTCCACGGTTTAGCACTTTATCCATTTCTACCTCTCATTCTTTATTTATGAAGCTTCATTTGTTTAAAAACAAGATTCTTGTTTTATCCAAAAGGCATTCTTTGGCTTAGGGCTTCCTAAGACCTTTCTAATTATGGAGACAATCTTGGAACTGATGAGAAGCTCAAATAAGAATTATAGCTCTCCAGAAATAAGTAAATAAGCTCAGGTTCTAGGGCCAGCTCCACCACTAGCTCACTGTGGAATTCACATTTCTAAATAATGTTTTTTTTTTCATCTATAACAAAAGGATGGATCAAGAGTAGCAGTTTTCAGCATAGGAGTTCCAGGATGTTAGAGCTCCACAATAAATGCTTTTTGATTTTTAAAACTTCACAGAAAACACAAAGTTTGACTGCAGAGGCCACCTAAATATCTAAAACATAACATTTTCAATTAACATCTAATAGTTTAAACATATTTTGAATAAAACTCCTAATTTTTTCCCTCTAAATCCCAGTCCACCCACCCTCACTCAGTGGAAGGATCATTCACATGGTTGTTCAAGCCAAAAATCTAGCAGTCATCCTTGGTTTCTCTCTGGCCCTTACTCCCCTCAATCAATCTATCAGCTTTACTTCCAAACACATCCCAGACTCATTCATTCTTGTCCATTCCCATTGTTTCTGATCCAGTCTAAGCCACTATGCTCCCTCACCTGGCCTAGTCCACTAACCTCCCTACAGTCTCCCTGCTTCCACAGCAATGGAATACCCCATGACAATCCATCCTCTGCACTCTCCAGCACATGACTCCACTACCGCAAACCCTGCAATAGTTCCCTTTGCCATTAGCATGAAATCTTACTTCCTACAGTGGCCTACAATTCCTCCCTCCCCAACCTCACTTTCTTCCATATCCCCCCAACTCCATTATCGGTTTCCATCCTCACTGGCCTTCTTTCCATTCCTAGAAAAAGTCAAGCCCCTTCTCTCCTCTAGTCTATGCTTCCTGGAATCCTTCCTCCAGATCTTGAATGACTGACTTGCCATTTGGGTCTCAGCTCAGGTGTCACTTTCTCTAAGAGTCTTTCACTCTATCTATTTATCTAATATTGCTCTATCTAAACTTGATAGTGACACAAGTTTAACATTTACCACCACAGTTTTTATTTCAGTCTTTATCTTTGTTTCATTTATTACTATCTAAATTAAGTTAGATACTTTTAATTAATCTTTTTTTACTTTTTTGTTTACTTTTACTTTATACTGGAATAGTGCCTGGTATATACTAGGTATTCAATACAAATTTCTTGAATTTCATTATTTTTAGTCAAAAGTTTTTCAGTTCAATCACTAACACTGATTCTCTTAGACTACTCCAAACTCTGATGGGCAGTAATATATGCCTTTGATTTTTTAAAAGGAGAAAAATTACTTGATAATAATAATTATGATAACAGCTAAAAGTTTTTGAACTCTTACCAAGTGCCAGACATTGTGAGAAGTATTTTATGAGCAAATCTCATTAAATCCTTATGGCAACCCTATTACTTAAATAAGTGCTTTGATTATCCTCACTTTATGGATGAAACGACTTGAGTACAGAGAGACCAAGTCCATTGTCTATGAGCATTTTGAAGGAAGCATTTCTCATTTCATTGAGAAAACCGGGGTTTCAATCCATGTTGTCTGAGTCCAAAGCTCACGCTCTTCATTTTTATAGTATTCTTCCTCCCTTTACAGTTGCAAGTTAATAGACTCTTTCCCCCTAAAATTAAGTTTCTAGGCAATAAGAATAATGAATATATTACACAATCTGAAAAGCATTCAGAAATATCTTACAATTATGTAGAAGTGTCATAAGAGTCAAGCTGGCCCCCAGTAGGGTTCCTTAGTCTGACAAAGCAGACAATTGTTAGCACCTCCAGTTTCAGATACCAATCAACCAAGTTCACAGATACCATGTTGACATTTTGCTTATTTCTAGGAATTAAATAGCCATCAAGCAGATATGATAGAGATATCTGAGAATCACAACACTCTTTTTCTGTAGGCGAACCCACATGAGGAGCAACATTATGAGCAGACTTTCACTTGGTAAGGATAGAATGAAATTGAGAAGACAAGTGTAAAAATGATATTGGCTGATGCTCCCAGCTCCTTTTGGGGATGAAACAGGAGATGGAGGGAAGGGTTCGGAGGTGGAAGACTCTCCTGCAGAATGAACCTAGACAGCCAATGCCTCTCTTCAACTTCTTTCTGATTACTCTTTTCTTTCTTTGCCTGTGTCAAAACCTATAGTCAATTCATCATTATGTCTTAGCCTAGAAAATATTTTATTTCTAAGGTGACTTCACATTTCTCCACACAGATCTAAGTCAGTTTTATAGCTTAACTCTCAGAGAACAATCTTACCTATTTCAAATTCTTGTGGGCATTTTGTGTCTCCTATATTCTATCCACAAAAGAGCATTTGTTGGTCTAAAGTGTGAGGGAGGACAGTGGAACGCACTCAGCTGGTGATCTGGGGCCCTGGTAACTCTTTACTCCAAGCCTTCGCTGAGCAAGGAAAAAAATAATGTTTTCCCTTTTCCCCTTTTCCCTTCCTCCCTTCAGAGGTTTAAATCTAACACCAGCAATAAGGCACCCTCCACTTATCATTCTGTCTTAATTCATCACTTAAAACATTTGATCTCACAAACCTTCCCTGCTTGTATCATAATGAAGAGGAATCTTGATGTGCAGTTAGGGCAAAGGTTTTGCCATGAGCATGCTTCTTCCTTTTGCTTCTTTCCCTAACCCACTACATATATCAAAAGCTGTGGGGAACCTGGCAGAAACATCTTAAGGAAGGTTCTGATTTTCAGGAGGTCTCAGGGCCATGTCTTTGGGATAGCCTCATAGTAAATATCTCTGTCGCATTTTTGATCAGAGAGCATGTTCTTGGTATTGGCAATATATGGAGAAACAAAGTCCCCAAAAAGAGGTTACCCTCTGAGAATTAAACTAGTAAAATGCACAGTGTGGTTGTGATTAGCCATCTGTGAGCATAAAGCAAGAGACAGCCTGGAAATGTGTCACAGAAGAATTTTCAGACACCCAAATCTCCAATAAAGATGATGAGAATAATCTCAAGGAGATGAGTCTGGAACTTGACAGCAATTTAGAAAGCAGAAAACTAATCAGTTGCAATGTACTCTGCCTAAGGAAAGATTGGGAAGGGTGAGACTGCCACTCCAGAGAGCATTCAACACGGGATCCCTGGGGGGATCGCCATCCCAAGCCAAGGGGAGAAAGAAAGCCCAGAAAAAAACACCCTGCCTACATCTTCCTAGAGCATTGATTTTATCTGCAGACCTTGGGCAAATTATATTAAAATAAACAAGAATATTTTTTAGAGCAGATAACTAGAGGGAAATTTTTGTGGGCCTTCAGGTTTATAATTGACAAGGAGAGAATTTTTTTTTTTTTTTACTGCTTTCCCCAAACTCCTTTCTGTGTACAGAGAAGAAAGTCTTGCCTAAAACGTTTGCTTGTTTGTTTGACTACTTAGGGCTGCTATAAATGTGTTCATTGTGTGCATCTCTCTCTGCCTCATAATCACTGGCTAGAATTGTCAGATCTGGAGCAAGGTCTCTCCATTGGCCCAATTCATCCAGGCAAGTCCTTGCCTAAAATGTCAATATGATATATCAGAGTCCAGCCAGGAAACAGAACCCGTACTAGTAATTTGAACAGGAAAAATTTAATATAAAGAATTATTAACTACTTACAGGAGATTGCCAACTAAGAGGTAAAGAGCATGTTGAAGCAGAGGTCAGCATGTGGACCAAATCTGGCCCTGGCTGTGCCCATTCATTTATACATTCCCCGAGGCTGCTTTCCTACTACAGTGGGAAGTCACCCATTAGCATGCCACCAAGACTCACTGGGAATTCATTGCTGCAGTAACCACAAAACTCACTGAATGTTCTGCACCACTGGGGCTCTACCCACTGTTGGCAACCTCGCACCACAGGACCCAGAGATAGAAGCACACTGGAACTAGGAAGAGATGCCCGTTCCCCTCAAAGTGTTCTTCCTCAGCCTCCTATTGACAAAGCCTAATATTAAGCCATCTGGTAGAAGAGAAATATTTACAGTACACAGCTTCAGTAACACAAACCAGGGCAAAGAACTGTGAGTTTGGAGCTGAAAAACAACAAATTGAGATCCAGTGCATATGAAATATGTTAAAGGAACTATAGTTCCTATTGCTAAGGAGAAAAGAATTCAGAAAAGCATCTGTTAAGACACATGTATAACTCCCTCCTCTCCTGAATCCCATTAAAAGTACAGTAGAGGAATTTTTTAAAGTATAAAACCCTAAGAAGTAAAGAGAAGAGGAGGAAAACTTAAAGAAATGTTTAACATTTAACAAATTTTAGGAAGATAGAAAGAAAATGGAAGAGTGGCACCTGACATGGAGTGGTGGCAGCTGTAACCTACGACGTCTACAGAGATGTGAGCCAGTCACCCCACAGGGGTAGAATTTGGTGGCAGTAGATTTCATAAGCATCAGGGATAAGGAACAAGACTGAAAATACAGTGTATTAGTTTGATGCTGCCATAACAAAGCACTGCAGACTAGATGACTTAACAGAAATTTATTTTCTCGCAATTTTGGAGGTTAGAAGTCTGAGATCAATGTGTCAGTGGAGCTGATTTCTTCTGAGGTTTCTCTCCTTGGCTTGTAAATAGTCATCTTCTCCTGTTTCTTTACATGGCTTTTCCTCTGTACTGTTTGTGTCCAGACTTCCTTCTCTTATAAAGACACCAGTTATGTTGGATTGGAGCTCACCCTCATGACCTTATTTTAACTTAATTGCCCCTTTGAAGACCCCAACTCCAAATACAGGCACAGTCTCAGGTACTTCAGCACATGAGTTTTGGGGAGATATAATTCAGCCCATAACACACAGGAAGCTGTCTTTTTGTAGATTTGTAGAGTGGTTGTCTCCCTGTCTGCTCCTTCACTCTACAAAGCCAACCAACCACCTACACACATATGTACACACACACTCACACACACTTACATGTGTACACACACACTCACACAGACACACACTCACACAGCCACACATCTACACATACATACACACACACATTCACACAGACACACACATGTACACACACACACACTCACACAGACACATACAGAGGAGACCAGTGGTTTATTCTCAGGAGAAGTCAAATGAAATGAAAAAGGCTCAGGACTTTAGTCAAAATCCAGGGAAGATAGGGGTCAGAAGTTGAAAACATGAGTTTGCCTGAAATTTCTACTTCTAGAAATAGGTCTCCAGGTCAGGAGATTAGAGAAGTCTTCTTTTGAGAAACCTAGAAGCTTCAAATAAAAGGCTTTCAGACACTGATATCAGATAGGGAGATAGACGCTGATCCCAAGTTGGTATATAAAATTTTTTTTTTAAATCTCAGGAAGTAGAAAAAATAAAACAAAAAGATGGAACTAGGAGTAAAAAAAGACTTAAAAAAAACAGGTTATTGACCAGAAAGCCCAATAATAGATTAATAACATAAAAAAATGGAGAGGAAGTAATTTTCAAATTCATAATCAAACATTTCCCAGAACCAAAGAATATTAGAATCCCCAGATTAAAAGAGTAGCCCACTGTGTCTAGCACAGTGAACGGTAAAAGGTGAACACAAGGGGTCTTCATTATGAAATTTCAGAGCAGTAGGAAGTAAAAGAAAAAAGTCCTATAATTTCCTTGGAGGTAGGAGGAAAGGTCATTCTCAAAGGACTTGGAATGGAATGGCACTAGACTTCACAGCAAATCTAGCAAGTAGAAAGCAGTGGAAAAATGACTTCAAAATTCTGAGGCACAGTGATGTACAACCTAGCATTATATACCCAGCCAAATTATCAAGTGTAGAGATAGATGAAAAATATTTTCCAAAATGTAATATTCCAAACAAGTAATTATTATCATGAACTATCTCTTAAGAATCTAGGAACACATACTCCAACAAAGTTAGGGAGCCAAGAAAGAGCTCCCTAGTGGGTCCAATGCAGAACACAAAAGAAAGTCCACAGATGAGAGCCCGCAGCAGGTCTGGAGAGCAACTCTCCAGAAGGAAACATAAGAAGGGTTGCCTCTGGGAGGGAGGAACCCACGGAAAAGTAATCAATTTATAGATTATTTTGTTTATTTGACCATTTGGAAAATAGCATTGATGAATGTGTAAGAAATACAGTGGAACATAAAAAAATAAGCAAATGAAAAAATGAGGAAAATACTAATGCTAGGAAAAAAACAAAATGGTTTTGGAGAAACAAGAAAGAAGACATCATTATTCTACACTTCTTCGCTATGAACATTTTTTTCATAGTCATAATAATAGTAATAATAATCCTCACTGTTAATTTGGCCAAACATCTTTTATATAATTTTAATGAGAGTATAGGACAAGAAGGTAGATGGAGTGGGGATGAGAGAAGAGTGAAAGAACTAAACCTCATCTGTCATAACAGAGTGTCAATACATAATGTCTAAAATTGATAAATGAATAGTACAATGCAAGTGTTTTATTTAGGAATAAGGAGGTAAGTACAAGAAAGCAAGAGCTAAAAGAGTTTAAAGTGGTAGCTGCAAATGGCAGAATTTCATTCTTTTTTATGGCAGAGTCATATTCCATGGTGTATAAATACCACATTTTCCTCATCCAGTCATCCATCAATGGACACTTAGGTTGGTTCCATGTTTTGGCAATTGTAAATAGAGCTGAAATGAACATGGGCGTGCAGGTGTTCCTTCAACGTGTTGATTTCCATTCCTTTGGATATAGACCCAGTAGTGGGATTACTGGATCATATGGTAGTTGTGTCTCTAGTTGTTTGAGGAACCTCCATACAGTTTTGCATAATGGCTGTGCTAATTTACAGTTCCACCAGCAATGTAGAAGAGTTTCCCTTTCCCCACATCCTCGCCAGCATTTGTTAATCTCAACCTTTTTAATAATGGCCAGTCTAACTGAGGTGAGATGATATCTCAGCGTGGTTCTGATGAGTCTGGAGAAAATTATGTTAAGTGAAATAAGCCATACAAGGAAAGAGAAACTGCATGTTCTCACTCATAATTGGGTGCAAGGAAGGAAGGAAGGAAGGAAGGGAAGGGAAGGGAAAGGAAAGGAAAGGAAGGGAAAAAAGAAAAAAAGAAAAGTCCACAACAATTTGTTGAACTTTCGGAAGGAGAAAACAAACCTAAGGATACTGGAGATGGGGTTGAGGGAGACGGGGGATTTGGGTAGTGATAGGTTGGGTAAAGGGCATAAAGAAAAATCACGATTTGCAATAATGAACATGCTAATAATAAATAATAAAAAAATTGTTTTAAGTTGTTGCTTATGGGGAGCTGGATTGCAGAGTAAGGAATGCTTAGTTGGGGATTTCTGTTTTTCATTATATGCCATTTAATATTTGAGTTTTAAACTAGTGCATGCATTACTTTATTAAAAATTGAATTTAAGAAGCAAAAAATTGGGCTAGGTGGAGATGGGAGTGTGAGGTGACAGGAACTACCTGGGAAGTGAAGCACCTTTGGAACCTTATAAATATTGGAGCAAGAAGCGGACTTCCTGCAGCTCTGTGCAAACAGGGCTCATGTTATTTTAACTGTATATTAAAGGGGAAAAAAATGAGGCCAGAAGACTGAAGGCTTAGGAATATTCAGGTTCAAGCAGAAACCAAAATTCATGGACTTTAATAAATCCTGGGGTCCTTTATGGCTTAATCTTTGCAGAGTAGTAATCAAAAGTAACTCCATTCAAAAAGCACAAAAGGAAATTCAATTCATAATCCATCACAGCCGTTTTTCAAACCCTTCCTCCTGTCTTCACTTCTCTTGCTTTGGATCTTAAAAGTCAAACCCTCCACTCTGCACCCCCCACTGGCCCTGATGGTGCAGGTTGATTCAGCTTTCCTCCCTTTTTCTCCACTTCTGTGACCTGTCGCTCTCCACATACTCTTTCAATTTTATGTTCCCTAAGTAGGCTGCAAGACCTTTTCTTTAGTTAGCAGAATTGGGAAGAGAATAAACCATAACAAGATAGTAAATCGTGTCCATATTCCCACTCATAGGGTTTTCTGGGTTAAATCATGTCGCCCTTTCTTCATGTTATTCCTCCAAGGACTGCAGCAGTGTGCTTTCACTCCTGGGGTGAGTTTCGGGAGCTCTGAGTAGAGAAAATGGGAGACTGAACATTGGCTGTGCCAGGGGTGCCTCTGGGCTCAAATAGTCAGTTGAGCATAAGCTCCTCAAGGGCAGGGATGTTTGCCTGCTCTGTTAGCTGCTGTATCCCCAGTGCCTAGAACAGGGCCTGCCCTGACGTATGTGCTCAATAAATTATTGAAAACGTGAACTGCTGGCAGCTAGCACCCTAGTGAGTGTTATACACCAGCCCTTCTTGGTCTCACCAAGCAAACACCTTCTCCTTGCAATGAGCTACCCACAATACATGTTTTTGAAAGTTGTGTTTCTCTTGTGAATTAAAAAGTCAGAGCACCAAGGTCTGTCTCAGCCTCACAAGTTGGTTGGCAGGAGGCTGGCCCCCAGCATATTCTCAGTATGCTAACAGAATCTGGTTTCTGAGCCTACACTGCTGGATGCCTGCCTTCAAACCAAGGTGAATTCACCTAGAAATGCCATTCAAGAGGTCCCTTGCAGCCTGCCTACCTCCCCTGGTGATGCCTCAGCATAAAATGCCCATTATTCAAACCTCAGTCATAATACCTAGTGCTTACAGAAGTAGAGCTCTGGACTAGAAACTGTGAGACCCAGAACCAAAAACCAAATACAGAGTGTGGGATTTAATAGGCAGGACCAGGTGCAGTTGGAGGAGAATTACCAGAAGAACACACACTGTGAGAAGAGCAGCATCACAGATCTGCCAAGCACTGGAAGTGTGGAGGGAATCCAGAGCTCCGGTGCCATTGGGAGGAAGATCACATTGGGGGTCAATCAGCCAACGTGGTTAATTCTAGGAACTCTTCTGCTTCCTCTCTCCAGTAAGACTCAACGAGGTTTGATCTTTAGGACATATCAAAATGACAGAAGGAATTTTAAAATGCATCACTGTCAGGGGTGCAGATGGCCCACAGACATGTTTTGAAACAAGCTATTTGATGTGGAGTTCCCTTGACCCTGACCTGGGACGACTCTACTGCGTTTCCCAAGGGTAGAGAGCTGGCCATCTCTCTTTGGGAAGAAAAATAGAGGAAAAAAAAATTTCCACTGTAACCTGGTCTCCTTTGTTATTTTAGTGCCTACTGTCATCTAAGACATTTCAAAAATCTGAAGTCTTATTTTTAAATTCCTAATGTTGACCAAAGAGACGTGCCTTTATTATGCTCATAAATCATTCATACTCCTTCATAACAAAGATTTTTTTAAAATTTTTATAATGCTTTATTTTCCCCAACATGAGAGGAAATGAGAATAATATTTTATGTTAATAGAAACAAAATGGTCAAAATGTGTGCACTGTATAGAAATCTTATAAAATGTTTCACTGGAAACTTTTTTTTAACCAACAAAAGGAAATGAAACACAAAAAAAGTCACATTAAAAGAACATTGATGATCTTTACTTTAACGAGGAACCTGAGAGGACGGATTATGGATGGGTGAAGTGGAGCCCATGAGAGAAACTATACTCCACGGGGCTCATGGGGCTGGGGGTGTCTGAGGGCTGCACATACCTCCTCACCTTCTCTCCTTCTGGCCCAGATGCCAAGAGCAAGCCCAGCTCGCCTCTCAGGTGCACTCCCTACTCAGCCCCAGGAGAGGCCAGGGAAGTCTCCAAGAGGTTGGCAGCCCTGAACTCAGCCTCCAGAGACTGAGGCATCTGCTGCAATGTAGGAAAGCTCCTCCTTCTACCAGAAACATCACGACTCATGGCCCAGGAAGTTGCTCCAAAGAATGCCTGGGACTTCACTTTCATCCACTGAAGGGTTAATAGTAAAAGGAAGGGAGAATAGTTAAAAATAAAGGGAAGGGAGCCCTGGACACCTTTCAGAACCCACAGCATCAGGGACAGTACTGGAGGGAGACAAGAAGATTTGGAGAGGACAGAGTAATTTCCGTGGCACTGAGAGAGTGGCATGAGGTTGTGCAAACATGCCAGCAAATGCAGAGGCTGGTACATTGCAGTGGGACTGTGCACTGCAGTGGGAAAGCAGTCTGGGGCCACCAGACTTCCCAGCTTCCAGAGAGATTTATGACCTGCACTTGCTGATTTCAGTATCTTCCTGTGGGAACAGCCACGCTGTGTCCTACCACAAAGCTAATGGTGTCCCCAAGCAGTGCAGAAAGAACCTCAGCTCCCAAGGCAGGGCAAGCCAAACAGGCAGTGGCCTCTAGGGATGAGCACTGACATATGGAGAAGGGCCCTTTCCTACCCACCCACCACCAAAATACCACTCACTGAGTTACTGACATCTAAAACATCCAAATTCCTTTAAACAAGTCTCATCTCTTGTTAAAATGCTTTTAAAGATATTTACAGCTTATGCAATAAATGAATCACATTTTTTTGGAGAGCAGATTTTGACAAATGAGGAAGTGGAAAGATGTGAGGAAGAAAAAACATATTTTAAGGACTCATTCTATGCCAATTACTTTGCCTGAGTTATTTTTATATTTATCTCATGTAATGCTCACAATAGCCCTTGTAAATAGGCTTTAACTCCTGAACCATTTATTTCTCATTTGCCATCTTCCTCCATTCTCTAGTGCATCCACTTGCTGCCCATGGAATCCACCCAGGCTCCTGTTTCTGGTAGAGATTAGCCAATGGGAGGCACTGGTATAAGATCACAAGGTAGGAGAGGAGAGAGATCAGGGTATTTCCTCCCTAATCTCTCCATGTTTTCAAGCTGCATTTCTGTCTGCAGCTGTTTTTCAGCCCTTTATTATTTGACTCAAACTATTTCTTGCATTACTTTGACAAAAACTGATTTTAAGAAATTAAGAATCAGGCCAGGGGGAGGAGATTGGAGAGAGAGGTAATAGGTAGGAACTAAGGCTCTCCCTTCTGAATCTTAAAACTACTGGGGACTAATCGGAAGGCTAGTGGGGGACCAATCACACCCAGAACCATAGGTAGCCTCAAAGGTAGCACCAGGGGAAGCGGAGGCAACATCACACACAAGTTCACCAGCTCAGAACCACAGGTAGCCCAGGCTGATGGAACGTGTCTTCCAGCTCTCCCCTAGTTCAGGTGGGTCTTCTTGCTTGAGGTAGTTTTCATCCCTCCTCTTCATTCAAAAGAGATAAATCTGATGGGACCTACCGGCCCAAAAGGCTTCTCCACTGTTTGCTTCCAGGAGAAGTAGATAGTTCTTTGGAAAATAGGAAGTCTTTGTCCAGTTCTGATATCTGGGCTCTGTTCAGATGCGTTCTCTTTCATGACTCCTACTAGATACGGTCTAATGAAATGTAAATTATAACTGGAGCTTGTCTCTTGGTTTCTTACTGCAACAGCAGAAAAAAAAAAGATAGCTTGGTTCACTAACAAAATTAAATAAAATTTATGATAACAATAAACTTTGGATTTTTACTGCCCATGTAGAAGTGGCACAAAATAAACAAACTCCATAAATAACGGAAGAACGTCAATTGTTTCCATATCCCCAGGACTTTATTACCTGAAGTGTGGTATATCGAAACAGGATAGTTAATATAAAATATGATTTTCTTTTTATTACACTGCTTTTGTTTTGAATTGGAGGGGCCTATTGTTTGAGACATGTTTTTTGATATTCATAAATAAAGACCTTTTTTTAACCACACAGCTCTTCTGACGTTAACAGAGCAGCTGTTAATCTGAAAAAATTGGACCCTTTGAGGAAGCACCAGAATTTGACTGTGTGAAAAGCAATACCTGTGAATGGGAGCTGTGGCACGCAGCGAACCAGCGAGCGGATGTTTCACGGTGGTAACAACCCCTAGTCAGCTGGGACTGCCGCATGTCCCAACCTTCTAGCAGGCAAGACGGACCTGAGTGGGAAGTAAAATTCTATCAAGCAGAAAAGAAATAGCAATAAATTTACAACTTTGCTTAAAGAGTAAGACTTAAATAAGGAAAGACGGCATATCTCATCACTCTATCTATAGCAAGCTTAAGAACAAGGCCTACACATGTTGTGCTTTGTAAATAAAAGAAATCTGATATCTTTTTCCTAAAGAGCAGCTTTATGAAAGATACAGAGTAAAATGCTGTCAAGTGAGCGGGGGCTATACATAATTCCATTGAGCCAGAAATTTCTAAGAAAGTGTTTACCTGAAGCTCAGAGATAATTAATATTCCTAGTGTTGACCAGGAGACACCACATGATCCCAGAGAGCTTTCTGACTCAAGTAAGGGTATGTTGTTTCCTGTAGAATTTTATTGCTGAGTCTATGTTATGGCCTCCCAGTTCTTGATGAAGTCATAATTTTTACACAGTGAGCATATTCCTACTTCTATAGCAAACAGACTATTTTAATAATCTGTGCAATTAATTCTTGAGCTAAGTTCACCAAACTTTACTTTCAAAATTAAGCAAAGTTATAGATTAACATAGCCAAGTCAAATCACTTGCTATGAGTGCCAGTTACATTTCCTTTGTGGCAAGTATAACATCATCATCATCATCATCATCATTATTACTTTATAAATAATATAAATAATAAAAAAAAATCATGCTAGCTAACAGTTACCAAACACTTACTCTGTGCCCATCACTTCCACATCAAGTTTACAAGGATTATCTCAGTTAAGCATCACAGAATCCTTTAAAGGGGAAGGAAACTACTATTATTCTCCTTTTTCAAATTGAACATTCCATATATATTTATAGAGTTGGTAACGTGTTCCAGGCACTGGTCTGAGTTTACAGCTGTAAACAAGTCTGAAATGGAAACTATTTTCTAATGTGAAACAGAATAAGTAAGTAAACCATTAGGTAAACAAGATCATTTCAGGTAGTGAAAAATTTCATAAAGACAATAAAACAACGTAATGTAAATGAGAGTGACCACAGAGGCAGAGCACAATCAGAGAAAGATTCTTTGAGAAATGATAGTTGAGCAGAAGCTGAAAGAGGAGAGGAAGTTACCTGTGTGAAGGTTGTGGGCGGACAGTGGATCAGCCTGACCTAGTCTCAGGTGTTTCCATTGGACGTGAAATCTCCTGTACTGATCAAAGCTTTGGTGCTCCACGACAATTCACACCCACTGCAGTGTCTGTCTCTATATCCCCCAAGAGTTATCTTGCTCTGAGATTTTTTATACAATGAATTAAGTATTTATATATCACTCTCATCCCCTTCCTCTCTTGTGATACATGGACCATCAAACTCCCATTACTGTTTGTATTATAATTACATTTTTTCTTTGTAGTATCTAGCATTTTAGTTCCAAACCATGCAGGTTTTAGCTACTGTGTGTTATCAGAACCAGCTGTTTGGCTCTTTTTGACTGTTCTAAACAAATGAATAGGAACAGAAGCATAAAGGTATTTCTGATGAATACAGAACATACACACACACACGCGCGCACGCGCGCGCGCGCACACACACAGTTAACACTAACACTAAACAAATCTGGCACAACATTCATCAGTTTCAGAAATACCAGAAATACCCACATGCTTTTTATTCAGCATGATATATTTTTTCAAGAGAGATGTTTTAAATTTTCCATTTTGTGCCAAGGTAAGTTTTATACCTCTGTAATGTACAACATATGGATCTTATGGCATTACGTATTATTTGCATCCCAATAAAACAGCTCATTAATCAAATGGCCTATTGTAACCTCCAGCTGCAGAAACCACAAAACACACCCAAAAAGGGGAGTAATTTTTAACTCAGAATGCATCCTTGTAAAATAATATTTGTCTGATCATGTTAAATGTACAAGAGACTAGTTAAGAGTATTAAGAGAGAAATGAGAGTAAGGACATAGCCAGCTCTGAAACACACAGTGAATTTCTCTCTTGACCTTGGGTTGTGTGTTTTCTTTCTTCCAGTTGATTTTGAATGGTGTTTTCTTATGAGGTCAAAATAAGGTCTTCCTTAGCAACCAACATTTAGCTATAATAACGTACAGCTAAATTAAAAGTAGGTCTGTTGTTGAAGAGCTCATTAGAGAGGTAAATTGGAATTTTACACCCACATCGACTATTGCAAACTCACCAAACCTAATGAAATATGCAAACAGGACTATATGCCCCATTCCACGGGTTCTTTCATATCAGTTCCTGACTTACATGTCTGCCAGGGTCCCAATGGCAAGCAGTAAAAGTCAACTCCAGCTGACTTAATCCAAGGAGGATTTCTCTGGAAGGATAGTGATGGAGGGCAGGTGCTGCTGCTGACACAATCAATGTAATCAGTGAGAAGCTGGACAATCAGACTTGGGGATGACTAGGTGACCAGGTAGCTCCAAAGGGGCATGAGGCTGGATGAAAAACATACAGCGACAGCCCTGAGGTGTCTAATAAAAGCATATATTTGGTCTTGGTGCCAGGTTCCTGGAACAGATACCCTGAAACCCTTTGAATTTCCTGAGTCATAGGAGCATCTTTTGCTGTTCATGATGAACCCCTTTGGAACACACCTGAGTCTACACTAATGAGGTGACTCAGGGTGGTGCTCCTAGAAAGCTTCAGGGTTGGGGCTGGTGACTAGGAAGATCAAACACATGATTCCAGATAGGAACTCTCAGTCCCAGCCCCTGATCTCCAGGGAGGGGATGGGGACTGGAGATCGGATTATAAAAATTCTGGTACAGAAGGTTTGGAGAGCTTTCAAGTTGGTGAACAAATTCACATGCTGGGACCCCAACCCCATGGGGAAAGAGGCTCCTGTTCTTAGGACCTTTTCAGACCTCTTCCAGTGTACCTCTTCATCTGGCTGTCCATTGGTATCCTTTATAATGAACTGCGATATTAAAGTATATCATTTTCCTGAGTTCTGTTAGTCATTCTGGCAAATACATATACTATACATATGTATATAGAATATATATGATGTACATAATATTATCTATATATACATATAGACACATATATACACATATAAGTGCACATATGCATATATACATATATACACATATACACACACATACAAAAAGAAATTGGCTTACATGATTGTGTGGCTGGCAAGTCCGAAATTTCTAGGACAGACCAGAAGGCTGGAAATTCTCAGACAGAACCTGATGTTACCATCCAGAGATGGAGTTTCTTCTTCCTTAGGGAAAACTCAGTTTAGCTCTTAAAGCCTTTCAACTGATTGGATGAGCCCACCCAGATCATTGGGGATACACTCCTTTATTCAAAGCCAACTGACTGTAGAGGTAACCACATCTAGAAAATACCTTCACAACACCTAAATTAGTGTTTGAGTGAATAACCGGGTACCATAGCCTAGCCATGTTGACGCATAAAACTAACCATCGCAGTCCAACCCTTGTCAACTTGGTACCCATACGTACCTCCTTAAACTATACCTCATCTCCAAATAAAGACAAAAATAAAGTAATACTTCCACCGATGATACACTATCCTGTGTATAACCAAAAATGCATTAACTCCTTCCCTAGAAGAGAATGCTAAGTCCTCAAGTGTTGTTCATACTCATCCTTGATATCTTGAAACTTAAATAGGGTAACTATCATTAATATATCTTATGATAGATGATAAGAGAATAAAAGAAGAAAACAAAAACACTTTATATACGCACACAGGCATATCCACACACAAGTATATTTTTTAAAAATTAGTAAGAAATACTAATAACAATTACATTCCTTGTTTCTGCAACCAATCAAGGAGTCATAGCTTATATTTACAACTACTTTCTTCCACTACCCATTCCACATTCCTTTTGCCCTCAGCAAGCACCTCAGCTGGTCATTTTGTTTTTCTCCTTGCCTCGTGGAGTGACACAAACCATCATTCCTTAAGGGTGTGGGCTATTAGTAGTTCTGCCTGAATTGGGACATTACAGTTTTCCATTGACTTTAATCACAGTTCATGGTAGTACTAAGAGTTGCCCTGAGGGATAGGCTATATTCCAGACACACTCTTCCTACCTCCACTCTATAGTAGCATACCCAAATCCTCTTGGTAATTAGGATCAATTATCCCAGATAGCAGGGTAACTCCTTCTTTACCTACAAATTTAGAGGCATGAGGAGCCCAAAGTGATCACATGGCAGTCTTCCAGTTCAATGGAATCATTGCTGTGTCTCCTAGTGGAAGTATTTCTCCCTTTGGAACTGAGATCTCCAGAAAGACAGAGAATAAGTTCACAGGGACAGGAAGCAAAAATTTTGCTAGTGAATCATTAGAAGTAGTAGTAAGTAGCACCATTTCCACACCTTGTTTCCTGGACTCATGAATCCAGACTATGGAAGAAACATAACCATGTATTAAATGCTGATTTATAGCATATACAGCTTGCTGAATGACATCACTCTAGCCCTGCAAGGTATTACAGCCTAGCTGGCATTGAAACTGAGTCTTCAAAAGGCCATTCTGATGTTTCATCAAGCCAGCTGCTTCAGGATGATGGTGGACATGGGAACATGGTAAAGTTTACAGAATCCATGAGCATAAGCCCATTGCCCCACTTATTTACTGCGATGTGAGTCCCTTGATGAGAAGCAATCCTGCGTGTAATATTGTTATGGGAGATAAGGCATTCTGTAAGTCCACGCATAGATGTTTAAGCAGAAGCATTACATGCAGAAAAGGCAAATCCATATCTAGATTCAGTGTCTGTTCCAGTAAGAACAAAGCACTTCCCCTTCCATGATGGAAGTGACCCAGTGTAATCAACCTGCCACCAAGTAGCTGGCTGATCACCTTGGAATGGTGCTATATCAGACACTCAGTGTTAACTACTAGCAGATTGGGCATTCAGCAGCAGCTGCAGCCAGGTAGGCCTTGGTGAGTGGAAGTGCATATTGCTGGGCCCATGCACAATCTCCATCCCTGCCACCATGGCCACTTTTTCATGAGCCCATCGGACTATGACAGGAGTGGCTGGGGAAAGAAGCTGACTGGTATCCACAGAACAGATTGTCCTAGCCATTTATTATTAATATTCTCCTCTGCTGCAGTCATTCTTAGTGAAATGTCACATGAGACACAAATATCTTCATGGCTTCTATTTAGAGAGGTTCATCCATATACCTCTTCCCTAGACCTCCTTGTTTCCAATTTTCCAATGATATTTCTTCCAAGTCTCTAACCATCCAGCCAAACCATTGGCCACATCCAATGAATCAGTTTAGACTCCTACATCTAGTTATTTCTCTTTTCAAGCAAAATCAGCAACCACTGAGAGGATTTCCCTTCACCACTGTTCTTCAGGGGTGTTCTAGAAAACAACTGCAGCACTGCAACTGTCCACTTTTGGGTGGTGCCTGCATAGCATGCAAAGCCATCTGTAAACCAAAGCTAAGTTTTCTCTTCTTTAGTCAACTAATCATAGGGAATTCCCCATGAGGCCAGTTACAGGTTTGGAGAAGAGGGTAATATGGCAGGAGTAGGAACCATGAGCGTTTGAGCTGCTTCCTCATGTAATTTATTGTGCCTTCAGTGCCTGCTCAAATTAAACTTATACATAACACTTCCATTTGATAATGGAATGCCACTGTAAACATCCAACTTGGCTTAGGTGAGTCAGACAGGAGCATAATACATGGCTCAGGTCACGTGGCAACTTGGTGGCTTATGGTTAAGTTTTCAGTCTCTATTAAGGCCTAGTAGTAAGCCAAAAGCTGTTTCTCAAAAGGAAAGTTGTTACCTACAGAGGGTGAATAGCACGGGCTTTGCTTTAAAATCCTAAGGATCTGCACTGTGCAATCATCAAAATATTTTCAATGTAATAGACCAATGTGATGTCTTGTGGGAAAAAAAGGTGGTCAGAGTTTCTATGGACTAAATTATGACTTAGGAATGAGGCAGGAGAGTGAAGGTGTATTGCTGACCTTGCCAGATGAAATCAAACTGCCTCTAACGGTCTTTACTAACAGTATTTAAAAAAAAAAAAAAAGAAAGAAAAGAAAAGAAAAAGCATTCGCCAGCTAAATAGATGTATATTGGGTACCAGGGATGTGTTGATTTGCTCAAGCAAGGAAACCACATCTGGAATAGCAGCTGCAATTGAAGTCACCATCTGGTTAAGTTTACAATAATCTACTTATCTACTGTCATTCTCCAAGATCCATCTATCTCTGCACAGGCCAAATAGGACAGTTGAATGGGGATGTGATGGAAATCACCACCCCTGCATCTTTCAAGTCCTTGATGGTGGTACTAATCCCCATAGTCCTTTCAGTAAAGCAGTATAGTTTTTGGTTCACTGTTCTCCTTAGGTAGAAGAAGTTCTAGCAGTTTCCACATGTACTTTCCCATCATAATGCCCTCATTTCACAGGTCAGGGAAGCAGTGTATGGCTTCTGCCAGTTGCTGTGGATTTCTATTCTAATTATGCATTCCAGAACTGAGAAAATAACAACAGGGTAGGTTCAAGGACCACGGAACACACCGTGATATGAATCTGAGATAAAACTCAATTGAATGTCTGACCTCCATAAGCCAGTACTCTGACTGGTAGACCACAGTGATATTTTGGGTCTTCTGGAATTAGTGTCAGTCCAGAGCCATTGTGTAGTAATCCTCTAAAACTGTGACTATTCCCTTTCCCCCAGTGCATAATCACCCTGGTTAAAGGCTATAGGTCTCATTAGGGGAGGCTAGAAAAAATATTAATAGTATAAATCTTTGGCAGTGTAGCCAGATCCTCTCTCAGGGAGACCTGGCCTCCCCTTCATTTAAGGAGTTCTGGGTCTGTTAAACTAGCTCAAACCAAGAAATTAATTTAAAAGCCATGACTATCTGTCTTAGTTTACTAGGGCTGCCATAACAAAATACCACAGACTGGGTGGCTTAAACAACAGAAATTTATTTTCTGACAGTTCTGGAGGCTGGAAGTCCAAGAGCAAGGTGTTGGCAGGTTTGGTTTCTCCTGAGGCCTCTCTCCTTGGTTTACAGTTGGCCACGTTCTCACTGTGTCTTCACGTGGCCTCCTCTATGTGTTCACCCATCCCTGTTGTCACTTTCTCTTCTTATAAGGACACCAGTTATATTGGATTAGGGCCCCACCCTTAAGTGCTCATTTAACCTTTATTACCTCTTTAAAGGCCCTGTCTCCAGATACAATCATATTGAAGGTCAGGTTT
>NW_007728406.1:69052-102628 GCF_000696425.1 Galeopterus variegatus
AACCTTTATTACCTCTTTAAAGGCCCTGTCTCCAGATACAATCATATTGAAGGTCAGGTTTTCAATGTATGAATTTGGGGAAACACGATTTACTTCATAACACTCTATTTTAGTAAGTCAAGTTAGGCTTTCTTTTACTTGACCTAGAACTCCTCCACTTACATGGACAAAGTAAGAATTTTGTAGAATTCTCATGTATTCCTTTCCTAGGAAGACCATGATCAACCAGCCAACACCATGAGTCTCTGCAAGACTATTCTGATTACTGCTCTGGTAGCTTCCATTCCCATTGTCATTTCTGACCTGCAGAGAGTGGTGACCACAGAGCTCTTCTACAACCCTGGGTCTTCCTTGACACTTTATCACTCACAGTTGTGGTGGAAATTCCTAGACCAGGCTCTGTATAAATGACGTAAAATCTTCTAAGTCTTCATGTTTCGGCCAACCATCAACTGTTAGGGCCCTCACTAAATTCTCAAGCTAAAAAATTGAATCCAGAATCTTTGCTTACTGGGCCCATGTCAATAAATTTGACCAGTCCAACTTTATCTCCTTCCCAGTATCCTACACCCTTAGTATTCATTCCCACACACATTGTTGTCTGTATAAATTGGAAAAAATCATGCAGTTCTTGGGTGTAAAGTGCACTTCCTCATGAGTCACACTTTCCACCTCACTCTCCAGAACTTGAATTTCATTATAATTTTAGAAGCAAAGAGGGGCTGAGGGTTTCAGAATCAGTGGTGTCTTGCCAGGCAACTACATCAGGGACATCTTTATACATTCTTCAGACAAAGCAGAGTTGACCTCTCCAGACAGAGATGGAAGGTCTGCTTCTATTGGCAAAGAAGACTCTGAAGAATTTAGTGGTTCAGTATTATATTCTCAGGTTCATTGGGATCTTTCTATACATCCCTTTACAGTTTTCAGGATCCCATTTTTCCCTAATAAATACTCTCACCTTAACAGAGAAACTCCATAAGGTTGGAAATTCAATTTTTGTTGTATTATAGCCACTGCCAGGATGAGACTCAGGGTTCGGCTTTCAGAAATCTCAGCCCTGAGACTGTAGGAGATAAGGGTTTCTGCTATAGAATGAGTTTAAGCCTCTTCCCCCCACACACCCCCCAAATCCATATATTGAAATGCTAACCTGCTAACCCTCAATATGATGGCATTAGGAGGGGGGACATTTGGGAGGAGACTAGGTCATGAGGGCAGAGTCTCATGAATGGGATTAGTGCCCTTATAAAAGAAGACCCAGAGACCTCTCCCACCTATTACACCAATTGAGGACACAGGAGAAAACAGCCATCTATGAACCAGCAAGCAGGCCCTCACCAGATATCAAATCTTCTGGCACCTTGATTTTGGCTTCCCAGACTGCAGAACTGTGAGAAATAAATTTCTGTTGCTTATAAAATACCAGTTTATGGTATCTTGTGATAACAGCCTGAATGGACTGAGACAGTTTCTTTCAGGGAAGACTTAGAAGTTTTGAGGTCATTTATACCGAGCTTGAGCTAGAATTTCTTTTTGTTGTTGTTGTTGTTTTTGTTTTGACCGGTAAGGGGATCGCAACTCTCAGCATGGTGTGGCCCACACCACGCTCAGCCAGTGAGCACACCGGCCATCCCTATGTAGGATCCGAACCCACGGCCTAGGTGCTACCAGCGCTGCACTCTCCCGAGTGAGCCATGGGGCCAGCCCTTGAGCTAGAATTTCAAGCTCTGTGTTCATCCTTCTGTTTCCTCACTTTCTCCACCACAGTTAGGAGCAACCAGTCAAACTCATTATACTCCTTAGTTTGATTAAAATGTTCTAAGGTACCAAATACGTGGCCACCTTGCCTTTTATATGCTTTTGATTAGAGGTATCCCATAACAGTATTTTATTTATCTCTATTGCTACCTCATGTCACTGGTAATAGAGTCAGTAGTGCCCTTAAATCTAATCAGATTAGAGAACCAATTCCTTAACATCTGTTTCTCTAGATGACTCTAGATGACTCTTGGTACCAAAATCTGTATTAGTCAGGAATCTACCAGAGATACATCAGTTATATGTGTGTGTGTGTGTGTGTGTGTGTGTGTATACACACACACACATATGCTTATATGCATATAATCATGTGCTGCATAACAACCACATATACAATGGTGGTCTCATAAGATTATAATGGCTGTACCATATAGCCCAGGTGTGTAGAAAGCTATATCATCTAAGTTTATGTAAGTACAAAAGCACAACAAAATTGCCTAATGACATATTTCTCAGAATGTATTCCCATCATTAAGAGACACATGATTGTGTACGCACATACACACACACACACTTATATGTATATATACTTGCATGGTTGTTGTAGGGGCTGGCAAGTCTGAAATCCATAGGGCAGGCCAGCAAACTAGAAACTCTCTCAGGAGCTGATGCTGCTGCCTCAGGCACATTTTCTTCAGGGAAAACTCAGTTTTTCTCGTAAAGCTTTCCAACTGATTGGATGAGGCTCACCCAGATTATCAAGGATAATAATTTCTTTTTTTTTTTTTTTACTTAAAGTCACCTGACTGTAGATGTTAATCACATCTACAAAATACATTCATGGTAACACCTGGATTAGTGTTTGATTGAATAACTAGGTACTAGAGCCTAACCAAGTTGACATATAAAACTAAACATCACCCATTGTCTGCCCAGAAATATTGGGACATTAGAGCATGTGACATTTCAAGAAAATGAAGTCCATACGATAGTCCATCATGCCAAGTACTGCTCTGGCATTGAACTCAGTCCAGGTAATTCTGGAAATAAATCAAAATTCAATAACTGAGATGAAGCCCATGTTGATCTGTCAAAGGCAACGCCAGAGCAATGAGACCTGCATTGCAAGATAGTTAAACCTTTGGGTATGGGCATGGGTCACTCGGTGGATAGAAACTGAGATGCTCTCCTGCCCCGAAATAGTTCCATGGCCTTAAAGCACACTGTTTCCAGGAGTCTTCTTCAAAACTATTCCTGAGAGTGTTCATATTATTAGTAAGAATTATATTCAGTATTAAACAAGATGTCTGACAAGTATCTGAGGAAATGAAAAACATGAAAATAAATATATTTTTTAATCAAAGCAGAAAGTGGAGAGAGGGGTTCTTGAATGAACATTTACTGAACCGTAAGAATATGTGAGTTACTTTATATTAATTCAACTTACCCTCAGAACAACTCCAGGAGCAAAATATTATTATCCCTATTTTAAGTAGGGAAATTGAGGCTAATAACTGGCAGTGCTGAATGTTTCTCCATCACTCTGGCTCTGAACAGCTTTCCACTATGTCTGGTTTCTGCCCAACCAGAATATATCTCAAAGAAGTGCAGAGAGCCCAAGTGCTCAGAGTAAGGTAGTACAGTCCAGAAGAGAGCTGGAACCCGTTTCATTTCTGCCTGACACTGACCACTCTTATTCTGTTCTTCTCAAAGAACAGGTAAGTCATCTTTGGGGCCATCCAATCATTTCCAACCTAACACTAGACCAAATTCTCAAAGCCTTATATAAGTCCTCCCAGCTGCAGCCAGTTCCTGCCAGTCCCAGCCCTAATATTCACAGGGCCTATGGCATGAGTACAAATGAAGGCCATGTACCATATTTCTAGACCTTTTAATGTTATAAACTGAGGTAGCAAACTGTTGTATAAAACATACTCCTTCCTTCTACCTTGACAACTATGTCTTCATAATAACCTAGAATGCCAGTTCAAATTTGTCAATCTCAGACTCTGGAGTTTTCCTGCTGGAACATGGTGGCAGTGGGGGAGATGTTGGCCTAGTCGTCAGCCCAGAGCCCTCCGCACTTCTTTTTCTACCCTACAATCTCTGTTGCACCATAAGGAGGCCCGTGTGCACATGTGTGGACACCCTCTCCAGCATCTAAGCTTTATCCACACTTCCACTAACACCTTCCTCTTGGCCACTCCAGGGGCCTGGGGATTCCCACCTGCAGAGTAACTTGCCCTCAGGTGAATGGACTCTAGGAAGAGACACTGGAAGTGGGTGGGGTTGGGCTAGTTGGGCAGCGAAGTCTGGGCACCATGTTGCTCAAGGATGTTCTAAAAGGAATGGGTATGAAATCTGGGTAAGCATATCCCCTTGCCCCTCAGGCTCTGAGCCCAGTGGGGAGGAACACAGCTGGAAAAGGGCCAGAGAATGACCCTCTAAAGCAGGAAGACCCAGGGCAGGGACCACTTTTGCTTGGGTAAAGCACAGTATGAAGACTCAAGATGGCCTCAGAACAAATTGGCTGCAGCTCCCAGTCCCTTGGCTACCACTGTACCTGGCCCCTTGCTTAGCCTGCCTTTCTTATTACTGTCAATTCCAGACCAGTTAATACAATGGATTATTGCAATGTTCATTTTACAATAACATATCCAAGGTATGCATTCACAGTAACCAAGCCTCAGTACACTCTCAAACAGCTATTGCTATGGGAAATGGTCTGGCAATGTTTTGCACTGTAATATTTATTGTTGCAATAACATAGAGTATCCACACAAACATACAAACACGCTGCATCAGCTTTTTCCAGAATATGATAAAAGGAAGCAACAAATAAAAATAATACATTTGATTAAAGTCACTACATATAAGCTTTTTCTTTAAAACCAAAAAAAGAAAAAAGGAAAATGAATAAAACAGCCTAATTTGGTTACAATTTAATTTACCTGGATCACAAGGCATAACTTTTTTTTATAGGGACTTAGAAGGTTCAGAAAAGATTTGTAAGTTTCCTAAATTTCTCCAGGCTCCTAGAATCTCATGGGATTATTTACAGTTCCCTACATTCTAACTAGGCATTGTATCCCTGACCATTATAATAGCAGATTTGCATAACATTTTTTAGTTGGAAGAATGACTCCTATAGATGTATTATGGAAAGTTGTTGGCCACATTCATATATGGGGCTCCTAACCCCGGAGTTTTTTCCTATACCTGTCAGTCTCACCAGACATTTTCAGTTCTGTTGGTAACGAATGATTCCCTGACCCATGTGGGTCTGAGTGCTCACCACTATAGGACCACCAATCACACCCGCCACTCAGGACTTAAAGGATATCTCTTTTTTTTTTTCTTTTTTTTTTTTGTCTTTTGTCTTTTTCCGTGTCCGGCAATGGATCGCAACCCTCAGTGTTGCCGCCGTACCGGACCGGGGACCGGCAACGGAATTGCAACCCTCGGCGTTGCTCCCGCGCCTCGCTCAGCCACTGAGCAGGAACCGGTCTGTATGTGGGATCCAAACCCTCAGGCGGGAGCACCGCTGCACTTCCCAAGCGGCGCACTTATCCAGTGCGCCACCGGGCCGGCCAAAAAGGAAATCTCTTTATTTCAGAAGATGTCGACAGAGAAACAGAGGGTAAAGTCCCAACTACCTCCCTAATCGACTGAGGACTGGGGTTTATTTAGGTAAACATATCAGGGAGACAGGATGTCTTCAAGTATGATGGACAGCTGCTTCCTGCTTTGAGAGATGTATTGGGCAAGACAGGATGTCTGCTTTTGATGCAATCTTAGTTAATCATTAAAGGCAAGCTATAAAGTGAAAACAAAGTTAGTTCTACAGTGTATACATGAGCATGGGGGGTTCCTACACTTACACTTTTAATCCTTTCTCATCACCTTGTCTGAATTATCTCTTTCCCTTTAAGTTATAACAGTGCTCCTATTGTAAACTCATTTTCACCCTCTATTTAGGCACATGATCAACACACATATGGCATTCTCAATCCATGGGCACTTGGATATGAGACGAACTATCTCCATGCCTCTTACCACAACAATTACTTTTTTATTTTAAGTAAACCCAGCAAAAATTAGAAGTATCACAACTCATTCATGTGTGTGAATTAAAAGATGCTTAGAAATCCCAGGGGAAGAACTAACCATTGATTAAATGCATAGATCCCTAATGCTGGTCTTAGGTGTTTTTCTTTGCTAGTCCTCCAGGTATTACAACTAATTAATTCATATAATAATTTTTATACATGAATTTTTATTTCTTTCAGAAGTAATATAATATAATGGGGAAAATAGACAAAATTAAAATTAAAATTTCAAGTTTACTCTTAATTTGTTCCATGACAGTGGGTAGAAAAAATCTACCTGCCTAGAGAGAGTGCTCTGTCAGTAAGCAGAGATAATGCCTACCTAATAGAGCTATTTTGAAGGGGAAAAAAATAAACAAACAAACAAACAAACAAAAAACCAATGTAGACTCTGATACCAAAGAGAAATCCAATAAATGTTGGTTTCTTCCCTTCTACTTGGGTACAATTAGTTAAATGTACACTAAAATGTACTGCACAAGTACTCTGAAATGAGAAAGACCAGGTTCAAATCTGCTACTTGCTTTATAGCCTTGGGCAAGTTACCCACTCTCTCGGCGCCTCAGTGTCTCTATATGTAAAATAGTACCTAACTCAGAGGGTTGTGTTGAGGACTAAAGAGGCCATGGGTGTGGGATCCTTTGGAACAGTGCCTGACAGTAAGGAATCAATAAATTCAATGTAGTTGAGTATGTAGAATGAAGCAGATCCAGTTTTGAGTCCTGGCTCTATCACTTCCCAACTATGTTACCTTGGACAAATTAACCTCTCCAAGAATCAGTTTCTTAATAGATATTCATAAATTAATAATTTCTACCACACCAGTTTTTTGTTTGTTCATGTGTGGGGTTTATATGAAAGAATATGGGGAAATTGCCACATTCAGAATCTAGCACATAGTAAGCCTTAATAAATGGTAACAATTATTAATACATTTTAAAAGAGAAATTAAAAGCTTTCAGGGAAAATATTATTAGATCCTTATATCACAGATTCATATTGTTAAATTGGGGAGAAACAGGTACCACTCAGAGTCTAAAAATAAAGATAATCTGGAAAGCTGCTTCAGGAAACTTCCTCTGATGGATCCTTCTTCATATATGGATATGTAAGAAGACAGAATACTAGCACCACAGAATCACTGTTGAACTGAATTGGGAGAACCTTGTAAATTCCTCTATTAAAGCTCCTATCACCCTGTATGAAACAGTGAGAGCTCTTTAAGGTCAGAAACGAAATGCTTTCTCCCTGGATGCCTATCACAGCGCCTGGAACACAATACATACTCAATAATTTTTTAATCAATTTTTAATGAGTTTTTCTGTCTCTATTGGCCAGTATTCCTATCAGATCATAAGCACCAAGAATGCATGGATGATATATTTCCTGTCTGTGTCCCTTGCACCTGATACAGAACCCGGCACATAGTGGGTTCTCTGCAAGGCTTGAACAATTAATTTGTGAATTTAATTGGTACTGATTAATCTAACTGAATTAGTGAAACCGACAGCACAGCATTTCTTATGGTATTGGACTGCTTGGAGGCATGTGAATGCAGTCATGGTATTTTCTTGTTTACACACCCATCAGTCAAATGCTAAGCTGCTCACTGTCGTGTTATTGCTCTGTCCTCCCACTGTTATAACAAGCATCTCCTAATAGACCATACCTTTCAACAAGCTGCCGCATGCTGTGATCACACCAGATAAACCGGAGTGATAATAATAAGGCTAATCTTGCAGAGATTAAGTCATAGCAGCCCACAAAAGTTGGATGTTGGGATGTCAGAGGCAGTAATCTACCATGGAAGCACTCAGAGGAGAAGCAGTAGGAAAGGAAGATGCTGGATACAGATCCAGGACCCAGGAGAATCTGTCTCTCTGTTTCCCAGGCCCAGAAGTTAGAGGAGGACAGCTGGAGGTAACGAAAGTTCTGGAGCAACGAGAGGACAAGGCTTCTCCAATCGGAATCTGGTGTTGCACAAAGATAAATAAATGAATGAATGAATGAACAAACGAATGAACAAACAAACAAACAAATTAATTAATTAATTAATTAAGTAACCTTTTAAAAATCATCTTAATTTCTTTGACAAGTAATTCATTCAATCCATGACCCAGCAAGGCTTCTCCAATCGGAATCTGGTGTTGCACAAAGATAAATAAATGAATGAATGAATGAACGAACGAATGAACAAACAAACAAACAAATAAATAAATAAATAAAGTAACCTTTTAAAAATCATCTTAATTTCTTTGACAAGTAATTTCATTCAATCCATGACCCAGTCTCCCCTCCCCCTCTTCACTGCAGGGGTTTGTCTAAATTCTCTTTTGCAGGCTGAGGGTAGCATTGCAAGTGAAAGAAGCTGTCTGCCCCCAGCATGAGTCTCTCTCTTCTTTCCCCTCCACTTTTCCCCTCAGCCCAGGACTCTGGTACTAGGAACTTGTAATCTCTCTTTTGCTGCCAAGTTCCCTCAGGCCCAAGGTCTCTGAGACTCAGAAGCCAGAATGTGACTACTTCGTATCACTCTATTCTGTCTTCTATTGCATTGTTCCCTTCAGAGGCCATGAGTAATGCTGCGTAGGCAGCAACCTGCACTTGGCGATAGGACAGGAAAAGGCAGGGAGGTCTGCACTCAGAGATCAGTATAGAAACTCTCCACAGCAGCTCGGACTTGCTGAGGGCATGCGTGGGTCCCAAACAACCTCCCAGTGAGTCTCCCCTGGCTCAAGCCTAATTTTTTTTCCCCCATCAGACAGAGCATTCCAGAAAGTGTCTAGCTGAAGAATGACTTGAAAGCAGGAGGTTAATAGAGGATGTGGGCAAGCAGGAGACTTCCCAGAGTTCAGAAAATGAGGCTGAGGCCAGACCAGAAGCTATAGGTAAGGCTCCAAGTCCCAGGCTGAGACTGGGAGTGTCCTACAGATCCCACACTAAGCTGGAGGTGGGTAGGGGGTCATGTAGCCTCCAAAAGCACAGAAGCTTAAACCAGAGTTTAAGCCAGAAGAAATGGAAACATATGGAATTCTGAGCCTGAGTTTGGGAAAGATGACCTCTAGGTTAACATGTGGCTGCTGACCCTTGAATGGACTCTTCCTTTGTTCTGCTCTGGCTTGCCACAGCCTTCCTGGTATGGGCAGAAAGAGTTGCAGCTCTGAGCTCAGACTTGGAGGACAGACAACTATTGGTCAAATCCCAGGTCTATTCCTGACCTAAGCAAGTTACTTGACCTCTTGCTGTGCATCTGTTTCCTCATTGTTTCTAAAATGTTGTAAACGCTCTCCCCAACTTCAAGTTTTGAAAGTTGCCACACATGTATACACACACACACATCCTATACACCTAGAATCAGTCACCTGTTAATGAGTGCCCTCTCTTCCAGAACATGGTAGATGCTGGGTATAATTAAAACAACTTTCTCTGAGCCTCCGCCGTCGAGACATCAGTTTGGCTCCCCAGCCTAAAGGGGCTCTCTTCCTCTTTACTAACATCATCTCAGCCCCTTAAAGAAAATAAGCTCTTTATTTTACTCTGGACAGTCCCAAGAGATCCTTGAAATTAAGTACTAAAACCATAGCTGTTATTTAGTGAGCTGTCCTAATTATCTAGGTGGTTGCAAACTCCACCTGTGCCATGATCAATCCTGGGCCTGCATTATCGTCATAAAGCTTAACAGCCTGCTGTCTAAATTCACAGCAAATGCCCAATGAAGACCCATGGGAAAATGGCACTTGAGTATTAACTTACTATAGAAATTCAGGATGTCCTTTATTTACTTTTCTCTCTTCTTCCCCCATCCCCTTATGAAGACTCAATACCGAGATGCAGCCCTGGGTAGTGAGTGGAGCGTTGGGCTGGGAAACAAAGAAGCAGGAGATGTGGGTGCTGGGCTTACCTCTGCAATCTCAAGCACTCACATCTCCATTTGTAAATGGATAGATTGGACTGGATCAGTGGTTCCCAAACCTGGCTAATCATCAGAATCATTTATAAAATAACAACAACAAAGACCCTTGGCCATCCATCCACCCCAGACCTATTGAATCAGAATGTCCAGGGCTAGTGCCCAGGAAGCTTTGTTTTTCAAAGTTTTCAGGAGATTCTTGAGATCAGTCAGGTTTGAGAACCACTGTACTCTAAAGAAAAAAGCCCAGGCCACTTCAGCTTCAATAATCACCTTCCATTGAATTTATGTTCTAGTTACCATCATTTTTAAGGATCCTGTTACGCATGAGTAGAGTCCTTCAGTATTTATAGCAACGAGCACATGTGGAAGGGTCCGAATGGCCTGTCTTATAGGAAGTGACTTCATGTCACATTGAAGGTGTTCTGAGGTGCTTCTCAGAAACTTGGGGATCTATTTAGAGCTAAAATGTTTTGCAAGAGGTATTCTATTGGCGTTTTTAGCTGGCCAACTTCACCTTTTAGGAAGCAATTCCATGCATTGCAGGGCATATAGTATCCCTGGCTTCTACCAAGTATTTGTAATACTCNCCAGGACCCAGGAGAATCTGTCTCTCTGTTTCCCAGGCCCAGAAGTTAGAGGAGGACAGCTGGAGGTAACGAAAGTTCTGGAGCAACGAGAGGACAAGGCTTCTCCAATCGGAATCTGGTGTTGCACAAAGATAAATAAATGAATGAATGAATGAACAAACGAATGAACAAACAAACAAACAAATTAATTAATTAATTAATTAAGTAACCTTTTAAAAATCATCTTAATTTCTTTGACAAGTAATTCATTCAATCCATGACCCAGCCTCCCCTCCCCCTCTTCACTGCAGGGGTTTGTCTAAATTCTCTTTTGCAGGCTGAGGGTAGCATTGCAAGTGAAAGAAGCTGTCTGCCCCCAGCATGAGTCTCTCTCTTCTTTCCCCTCCACTTTTCCCCTCAGCCCAGGACTCTGGTACTAGGAACTTGTAATCTCTCTTTTGCTGCCAAGTTCCCTCAGGCCCAAGGTCTCTGAGACTCAGAAGCCAGAATGTGACTACTTCGTATCACTCTATTCTGTCTTCTATTGCATTGTTCCCTTCAGAGGCCATGAGTAATGCTGCGTAGGCAGCAACCTGCACTTGGCGATAGGACAGGAAAAGGCAGGGAGGTCTGCACTCAGAGATCAGTATAGAAACTCTCCACAGCAGCTCGGACTTGCTGAGGGCATGCGTGGGTCCCAAACAACCTCCCAGTGAGTCTCCCCTGGCTCAAGCCTAATTTTTTTTCCCCCATCAGACAGAGCATTCCAGAAAGTGTCTAGCTGAAGAATGACTTGAAAGCAGGAGGTTAATAGAGGATGTGGGCAAGCAGGAGACTTCCCAGAGTTCAGAAAATGAGGCTGAGGCCAGACCAGAAGCTATAGGTAAGGCTCCAAGTCCCAGGCTGAGACTGGGAGTGTCCTACAGATCCCACGCTAAGCTGGAGGTGGGTAGGGGGTCATGTAGCCTCCAAAAGCACAGAAGCTTAAACCAGAGTTTAAGCCAGAAGAAATGGAAACATATGGAATTCTGAGCCTGAGTTTGGGAAAGATGACCTCTAGGTTAACATGTGGCTGCTGACCCTTGAATGGACTCTTCCTTTGTTCTGCTCTGGCTTGCCACAGCCTTCCTGGTATGGGCAGAAAGAGTTGCAGCTCTGAGCTCAGACTTGGAGGACAGACAACTATTGGTCAAATCCCAGGTCTATTCCTGACCTAAGCAAGTTACTTGACCTCTTGCTGTGCATCTGTTTCCTCATTGTTTCTAAAATGTTGTAAACGCTCTCCCCAACTTCAAGTTTTGAAAGTTGCCACACATGTATACACACACACACATCCTATACACCTAGAATCAGTCACCTGTTAATGAGTGCCCTCTCTTCCAGAACATGGTAGATGCTGGGTATAATTAAAACAACTTTCTCTGAGCCTCCGCCGTCGAGACATCAGTTTGGCTCCCCAGCCTAAAGGGGCTCTCTTCCTCTTTACTAACATCATCTCAGCCCCTTAAAGAAAATAAGCTCTTTATTTTACTCTGGACAGTCCCAAGAGATCCTTGAAATTAAGTACTAAAACCATAGCTGTTATTTAGTGAGCTGTCCTAATTATCTAGGTGGTTGCAAACTCCACCTGTGCCATGATCAATCCTGGGCCTGCATTATCGTCATAAAGCTTAACAGCCTGCTGTCTAAATTCACAGCAAATGCCCAATGAAGACCCATGGGAAAATGGCACTTGAGTATTAACTTACTATAGAAATTCAGGATGTCCTTTATTTACTTTTCTCTCTTCTTCCCCCATCCCCTTATGAAGACTCAATACCGAGATGCAGCCCTGGGTAGTGAGTGGAGCGTTGGGCTGGGAAACAAAGAAGCAGGAGATGTGGGTGCTGGGCTTACCTCTGCAATCTCAAGCACTCACATCTCCATTTGTAAATGGATAGATTGGACTGGATCAGTGGTTCCCAAACCTGGCTAATCATCAGAATCATTTATAAAATAACAACAACAAAGACCCTTGGCCATCCATCCACCCCAGACCTATTGAATCAGAATGTCCAGGGCTAGTGCCCAGGAAGCTTTGTTTTTCAAAGTTTTCAGGAGATTCTTGAGATCAGTCAGGTTTGAGAACCACTGTACTCTAAAGAAAAAAGCCCAGGCCACTTCAGCTTCAATAATCACCTTCCATTGAATTTATGTTCTAGTTACCATCATTTTTAAGGATCCTGTTACGCATGAGTAGAGTCCTTCAGTATTTATAGCAACGAGCACATGTGGAAGGGTCCGAATGGCCTGTCTTATAGGAAGTGACTTCATGTCACATTGAAGGTGTTCTGAGGTGCTTCTCAGAAACTTGGGGATCTATTTAGAGCTAAAATGTTTTGCAAGAGGTATTCTATTGGCGTTTTTAGCTGGCCAACTTCACCTTTTAGGAAGCAATTCCATGCATTGCAGGGCATATAGTATCCCTGGCTTCTACCAAGTATTTGTAATACTCTCAGAGTCATCATGACTATCAAATGAATTTCTCACATGAGGAAACCAACACCCAGCTCAGTGTGGGGGAATGACTAATAATAACACCTGCCTTACAGGAATAGTGTGAGAATTAAATGAACAAATATATGTAAGGCACTTATTACCACAATGCCTGGCACTAAAAAGTGTTCAATAAATGTTAACGATTATTACTATTGTTATTACTATTGGTCCAAAACCAATGAATTTTCAAATAGTTAAAAATTCTAAAATAGGACACATCTGGAGCAAAGAGGACTGCTAAAGAGTCTCAGCCCATTGAAGAGAATAAAACTCATTTTCTCCCTTCCAAGATTCCTTTGTCCAACCCATATTATGACTTCATATTGTTCCTATTACCTAGAAGAAAGTCATAAAACTTTTGCTTTCCTCTTGGTTTCTCTTAATTTAAAAATTTGTAGGGCATCCAGAAAAGTCTACATGATCAATATGAATGGCCTCCATTCTACTCACCTGTGTCCAGGCAGGAAGGAGTACCTTAGAAACAAGTGTCCCAAATCATCCTACCCATTTCTAGGAGCACTGACACCCTATTCCATAATCATCTCTCCCAAAGGAAAAACCAAGCCCCCTCAAGTTATTCCTAGGGTTGGAGCCAATAAACTTTTATTTTCACACATCCTGTAATGATGCTGTTTTTTATTTTAATCATCTTCAATGTAAATGTAAAGATGAGGAAATAGGAAGCTTGGAGAGGCTTCTTGATTGGACCCTAGTCACACAAAATAAAGGAGTGTGGTATGCAGAGATAGGAAGGTATCAAGTAAGAACCAGCCATTGAATTATTGAAGGCTACACACATAGAGTGAAACTGAGGAAAGACAATACCTTGAGCCTCAGTTTCCTCCTCTGTAAAAGGATTACAAGACAACCAGCCTCCTAAGGTTGTAAGGAGAAAGAGAAAGTGTTCAGAGTGTTCTCTCATTGCCTGGCACATAGTAGTGGACCCCTTTATCATCTCACTTTTCNCCAATGAATTTTCAAATAGTTAAAAATTCTAAAATAGGACACATCTGGAGCAAAGAGGACTCTAAAGAGTCTCAGCCCATTGAGAAGAATAAAACTCATTTTCTCCCTTCCAAGATTCCTTTGTCCAACCCATGTTGTGACTTCATATTGTTCCTATTACCTAGAAGAAAGTCATAAAACTTTTGCTTTCCTCTTGGTTTCTCTTGATTTAAAAATTTGTAGGGCATCCAGAAAAGTCTACATGATCAATATGAATGGCCTCCATTCTACTCACCTGTGTCCAGGCAGGAAGGAGTACCTTAGAAACAAGTGTCCCAAATCATCCTACCCATTTCTAGGAGCACTGACACCCTATTCCATAATCATCTCTCCCAAAGGAAAAACCAAGCCCCCTCAAGTTATTCCTAGGGTTGGAGCCAATAAACTTTTATTTTCACATATCCTGTAATGATGCTGTTTTTTATTTTAATCATCTTCAATGTAAATGTAAAGATGAGGAAATAGGAAGCTTGGAGAGGCTTCCTGATTGGACCCTAGTCACACAGAATAAAGGAGTGTGGTATGCAGAGATAGGAAGGTATCAAGTAAGAACCAGCCATTGAATTATTGAAGGCTACACACATAGAGTGAATACCTTGAGCCTCAGTTTCCTCCTCTGTAAAAGGATGACAAGACAACCAGCCTCCTAAGGTTGTAAGGAGAAAGAGAAAGTGTTCAGAGTGTTCTCTCATTGCCTGGCACATAGTAGTGGACCCCTTTATCATCTCACTTTTCAAAATCATAGCTGTTAGTAAGGTAGTTTTATCACCCATTTTATCAATGAGAAAACTGAGATTCAATTTAGGTAAATACTGTGCTAGGTAACCACCCTAGTCATAACAGAATTTTTAGTAAGGTACACCAGGCTGAATTAATATCATATTTTAAATGAAATTTTCCTTACTATAATTTAACCCCTTTCCTATTTCCTTTGCCCTTCCTTGTAATGAAAATAATTGCCTCTCACCTTATCTCTCCTTCATCTGCACACATATTTATAGAGTTATTTCTCCCCTAAGTCTTCCTGACCCAATGCTGAGCATATTCAATTCTCTTACCTCTTTCTCAAAGGTCTTATCTTTAAAACATTTCATCATTTTTGTTGCTCTCCACTGAGCTTCCCTGGGTATCTCACTGTGAGGAAATTTGTTTCAAATTGCATCACTCATGGAAGAGAATTTTAAGGGGAAAAAAATGTCAGGCCGATACCGAATGCTCACACGGCCCTTCGCATCTTCAAGGGGTTTTGCTCTCATTACAGATTGCTGTGTATGCTCTTTCACAATTTTGCCCCCAAGGATCAAGATGAGAAAATTCAATAAGTAGTAAAACACTGTAAGAAGGAATCACTGCATATGTTTGCATTAGGCCAGATATTTAATAGATTAATGTCGGATGAGGAAAAATTCAAGAACATTATAAGCAGATTCCACTGCAATTTTTTTTACCACATTTGCACCAAAGATTGTCTCTCAAGTGGAAAATCAAAATGAAAAACAGCAAAAATCACTTGCTCAGAGCAAAAAGCACATTTAATAATCAGAATCAAGGAGATTTCACAATGAGGTTAATGGAAATATCTCAGGATGGAGGGTAAGGAGACTTTAATACTGTGTTTTATATCCTAGAATGGCTTTATATTAGCTATGTGGCCCTAGGCAAATTACTTAACCTTTCTGAATGTCAGTTACTTCCTCTGTAAAATAAGAGGAAACAGGATTGGCCTATTGTTTTAAGGACTGAACAACGCTTGAACATAACACAACATCTGGGACACAGGAGCACTCACTGAATGGTTGTTGTCATTACTGTTGCCACAAGTATTTTCTAACATGTGGGAATGTACATTGCACGGTATGAGGAATACAGTAAGTGCTTAAATATATTCCTAATCTATGAAATCTCCATCCTTAGTCCTCATAATGGTTGTTGTCATTACTGTTGCCACAAGTATTTTCTAACATGTGGGAATGTACATTGCACAGTATGAGGAATACAGTAAGTGCTTAAATATATTCCTAATCTATGAAATCTCCATCCTTAGTCCTCACATGCTTCATTCAACCTCTTTACCTCCAGGTGAAAAAGCTAATGAGTCACAAAGTAAATAAAAGGCAAGGTGTTTGAGAGGTGGCAGCCACGATGCTCCTTTTACTGTGTTTAAGGAGCATCTACTAATCTCTACTGTATTCTCATTCTGTCACCTTGAAGTTCAATGACTAGGTGCTAGGAAAATACATTCCACATTAAAAGCAGGACATCTCCTGCTTCAAGTAGAACTCAGTGTGAGTTGGGCCTTTATAGAGCTCTGTCCAAGGTGAAGTCCTTGAAGGATCTTATTGTAAGATGACATCATCTCTATTTTGCTTCCACAGACAACTCCTACTATGCCGTTTTCTGAGGCTCCAGAGTACAATCTGCATTTCCTGCCTGCCAAGAAATTCAGCTCTTCCCTTTCTCAAGTTGCTCACTAACTAAATTGATTATTCTACTAAGTTGGGTGATACCTCATTCCCTATTATGACCTGCTCTCTGATCACACGTTCTAAAAGTACTGAAAAAGTCATAAGGCATTTACACTGGAAGCTACACTGTCTTGTTTCCATACTACATTCTAAGCACTTGCTGGTGAGGTTAAAGAGAAAGTAATGAGAAATGTAAAACTTAGGGGAAAAGTCTTTTCAAACATCTAAATCGTTAGGGTGTTCTGTTTAAAGCCCCTTCCTTTGTTCGTAATTAAGATCTAGACCTTTTGTTTTCTGTCATATTAAAAAAGCAAACATATCAATTATAGAAAAATAAATACAGATAAGCAACAAGAAGGAAAGAACACCCAATCTTGCACACAAACAGGGAATCCATGGGAATTCATGCTTAAAGTTAGGGTGATTCATTATGTATATATCAATATAATAGGGGCATCAAAGAGTACTATCAAACACGGCCATTTTCCTATTGTGGGGGCAGGGCAAGAGAGAGATGAACAAGGACCTTCCCCTGGGACAGATGAATGTAGAGGACCAAGCTATCAGACGCTGCTTTGTGAGATTTTCTTTCTGCACTGTAGTGTCTAGGTGGTGCCTCACCATGGCTGAAGTTCCTTTGCCAGAACAGCGTTGCAGGTAGAGGTGCTGGAAGGGATGATGGGAGCCATGAAAGGAGAGCAGCGTTGGTCCCACCAATTCTCCTCTGAGACACGGTGGTGGTAACAGCGATACAACCAGCAAAGGTGTTTGACTCAGAGTTCCAGGAAGTGACCAGCAGGGAGACCCCACAGCAGAGCAGAAAGCAGCCATCAGTGTCCAGGAAAGAGCAGAAGTGCTGCCCACACACAGCATGGTAGATAAAGGTGACAGGAGTTAACCACCGTGCTTTCAAAAACAAAACTTAGAGAAAATTATATTAACTGAAATAAGTCAGGCACAGAAAGAGAAATACCACATGTTCTCACTTACCTGTGGGAGCTAAAAATAAATAAATAAATAAACACACAAACAAATAAAGAGGGGGGGAGAAGACACCACAATCACAAAAATTCCTTGAACTTTTTAAATCAAGTGAACAGATATGATGTGGGGGGAAGGGGAGGGGTGGAGAGGAACAGGTAAAGGGGCATGAAAATCAACTACAATGTATATTGAGAAATAAAATAAAATTTTTTTAAAATTAAATTAAATTAAATAGGGTGAAAAAAAAAAAACAAACAAACACCAAAGGGAAGTCATATTGTGAAGATGTAAAGAGAAGCTAAATCCTTTTATTAACTGAATAAAGCCTAGCCACCAAATGTGGCCTAACCAGATGGCCAGCACGCGTGTTTCATACACATTGTTTCATTAAGTTTCAACTGCTTTCTGAACATTTTAGGTGAACATCCTACAGCACTATAGTAGATGGTTCTCAAAGACGGCCTCCACCACTGCTTTCCCTCCCTGAATGCACGTGCTGTTCAGAAGATGGAGTCCTTTTCCCCTCCCCTTGAATTTGGGTGGTTTTGTGATTTACCTCGACCAGTGAAATGCAATGGAAGTGAAATGTGCCAATTTGGGTGCGAGGACCTTTAGACAAAGTCTACCAGGGGCACATCTGTGGTCAGATGAAATCGGATTTGTCGACGAGCTGCATTGAAGGAGAATTCTTACCGTGGGCAGCGGTAGAGTGTCTTAATCAGGGGGTGTTAGAAAGGACTTCTCATAGAGTCTGGGCTTATGGTAGGTAATTTTGGAGAGTTCAAAGAAGTGGGTTTTGCTCTGGAATAGATGCTGTCCGGAAGTGGGGGTAATTCTACTATTGGGTATCTTAATAATTTGTATTTAGAGGGCAGAAAGAATGGAATGAGGCTTATGTCGTAATCAGTAAAGAGACAGCAGTTATTCATATTAGCCACAGCGTTCTTGTTTTCTTCCACATTTGGACATGATTATAAAGTGGTCTTTTCTTTTCTTTCTTTTTTTTTTTTTTAATTTTTTTTGGTCTTGCTCCATCTTGGTCACAGAACGACCTTTTCTAATGTCAGCCTTCAGTGAAAATGTTTATGTTTCATAGCAAAAAAAACATGGTCTAGTGGTGAGTACCAAGACATCTCCTAGTAACACCATGGTGCAGCTGAGATTGCCCAGCCACATCCCAAAGGTCAAGTCTTATTTCTCTTTTGTAGGAGCATAGATTTTAAGAGGCCTAACAGCTTCCAATTTTGCTTGGGATAAGCTAGCCACAACATAAGGGGTCCAACTACTTTGAGACCACCATGCTAGGAAGAAGCCCATACTAGTTACGTGAAGAGACCAGGCCAAAAACCGTGAACCCTCGTGGAAGGAAGAACTAAGGCCCCAATCAGATGACTGCAGTTAAGTCATCCCAGGGACCCCCTTTTGAGCTATCTCAGCTGAGACCTCAGATATCATGAAACAGAGACAAGCTGTTCCTGCTGTGACCTAATGGAATTCCTGGTCCACAGAATCCTGAGAAATCCAGTGGCTATCACTTTAGGCAACTATGCTTTGGGGTAATTTGTTACACAGTGACAGATAACTGAAACAAGTAGCAAGTTTATATTATGCTGGTGCATCAGTCAGGGTTCTACAGAGAAACAGAACCAATAAGAGAGAGAGAGAGATTTATGATGAGGAATTGGCTCACAGGATTATGGATGGAGGCTGAGAATTTTCATGATCTGTCGTCTACAAGCTGAAGGCCTAGAAAAGCTGGTGATCTGAGTCCAAAAGCCTGAAAATCAGGGAAGCCAATGCTGTAAATCCCAGTCTGAGAGCATGAGAAGATGAGATGAGATGTTCCAGCCCAAGCAGTAAGTCAAGGGATAAAGGGGGAAGGCAAACTCCTCTTTCCTCTGCCTTTTGTTCTATTCAGGCCCTCAATGGATTGGGTGAGGCCCACCCACACTGGGGAGAGCCGTCTGCTTTATTCAGTCTACCTATTCAAATGCTACTCTCTTCTGGAAAAACCCTTGCAGACAAACCCAGAAATAATGTTGATCTGGGTACCTCAATCAAGTTGACACATAAAATTAACCGTCACAGCTGGTAAGTCTTTGCTTTACCCAATTGAAACTAAAGAGTTGGACACAGAAGATCATCATTTAAAAATTTTAAAAGTTTCATCACAGGTTGATGCAAATAATCATTCCCTCATCTTTTTACTGTAGGATCAAATTTCAGCAAGTAGTATCTCCTTCAAGGAGAGTATATCTATATATTAACAACCTAACTTTATATCTCTACAGTTGTATAGTACGTCACTGATTAAACCAAGCAAAAAGAAGACTTCCAGTAACCTGTTGAAAACACCCAAGCAGATCCCAAACTGCAGAGCGTAGGGCTATCTTCAGAGTTGCTGTGGAGTTTTCTGACTCAGTCCAGATCAGCCTTCGGAGGTAGTTCTGAAGACTTCTAGGAACATGCAAGAGATTAGAGCCAATATTTAGACCCATTCCAAATAGGCCTGTCATAAATGGGCCTTCTCCAGAGCGCAGACTGACTTCCAGGGCTGAGCCACAAGTGCCAGTGTCCAACGGGCCCCAGGTTCTCAGTTGTGAGTCAGCAGCCCAGAGTACATGCATCACATCTCAACAACTCCAGTCCACTTGAGAAGCCCTTCCTAAGGCCGCAGGAGAGACTGTGTTCTCAACAGCCATTATTTTCAGCAGCAGAGCACCATGGCAGCCAGCAGAGATCTGTGGGCTTTCTGGTTAACCATCTGGAGTGTCAGCTCAATTCTGGTGATGGCTGAGTTCTAATTACAGCAGAAACAGAGGAAAAGAACACAGGTATAGTTCTCAATATCAGCTTCTGTTTGCATCAGGGGTAGTGTGAGTGAGGAAGTGCCTTTCAGACAAAGTAGGTTGTACCAGTGGCAAAAATGTGAAATAAGACCAATTTCTAACAGTTCTTTGTTGCCATTTCTTTTCTTCCCTTCCCCCTTACTGGGTTCTATCACTACCCCCTTCATAAGCATTAGCTCTACGGGGCTTGCTACTCTCTCTGCTCTGCATACGTGCTCTGGTTCAGCCTAGTCCAATAGAAACAATACAAGCCACATATAGAGTTTTAAATTTTCAGCAGCCACATCAAAGAAAAAAGCAACAGATACAATCCATTTTAATAATATTTATAATTAACTTAGTATGTCCAAAATTTTATCATTTCAACATGTAATCAATATAAAAACATTTAATGAAATATATCATGTTCTTTTTGGTGGTGGTGTTATAGAAATCTGGTATGTGTTTTATATCTACATACAGCACATCTCATTTCAAACTAGCCACATTTCACATGCTCAATTGTCATATGTGGCTATGACTACCATTTAGGACAGCACATCTCTACTTAATTGAAACTTATCTGTCTAGTATTTCATTCTTTCAATGATTAGCTGGTAACTATGTCCAATAAATTAACCCAATTATGAGACAGATGCACCTTCAAAGCAATATACTGGCATTAACAGAGGTATAGAATGCCTTGATAAAAACTTCCAGGATTAGGGCAACCCATCAAATGCTTCTAGCATTCCTTAAATCACACAGGTGGGCTACTATGCCTACATATGATGTCATTATGAAGGTAAAAATAAGCTTAAGAAAAAAATTAACAGAGCACAGAACTTAGCCTGATTTGGTATAACTTTAAGGTAATTTCCCTTTCTAGAAAGATTTGCAGAGTAATAGGTAGATACATGCCTGAGGAAAAAAGGGGACCACCTCTCTAGGTCATAACAATGATGTACATTCTTCTCACTTTTCTAAAAACTTATCTTAGAAACAGGAAATTCTCCTGAGCAAAATGGCAACCAGCTGTAAAATGTGTAAAATTAAGAATCCCAGATTGAAAAGCACGGAAGACGTCATGTGGTCGTGAAAACAGCATGGATTCTGGAATCAGACCTGGATGTATGTCATAACCTTGGGCAGATGCCTCCACAGCATCAGTTTCCTCAGACTGTGGAAAAATGCTATTTTCCATGCAGAGTCACAGAGATTTAAATGTACCTAGTACCATGAAGGACTCCAAGTAGACAATAAGTATTTACCTACATATTGTTCTAGAATGAACATTAATAATCTTCCCAATATAAATAGCTGCTGTGTTGGTCTGTGAAAACCCCAAGAATGAGACAAGTAAGCCATAGTGCATTATCTGCTTATTCAAGCCAAAATGCTGTCCTCAGGCATCTGCTAAGACAGCTGCTATACAGGGCAGGTGCATGTCTTCCTGCAAGGCATCCTGGGAAAGGCAGTTTTAGAAAGGTCAGCTCACTTGGGAGCAGATGAGCTCTCACAAACTTTGGCCATTCGCTCAGTCATAATTCTAGTTCTAGGAAACAGTATTTTCTGGTCAAAGAACACAGCCAAGTGCCGGCCCGGTGGCGCACTGGATAGTGTGCCGCTTGGGAAGCGCGGCGGCGCTCCCGCCCGAGGGTTTGGATCCCACATACAGACCGGTTCCCGCTCACTGGCTGAGCGAGGTGCGGGAGCAACACCGAGGGTTGCGATTCCGTTGCCGGTCCCCGGTCCGGTACGGGGGCAACACTGAGGGTTGCGATCCGTTGCCGGACACGGAAAAAGACAAAAAAAAAAAAAAAAAGAACACAGCCAACCATTTCTTTGCTCATGATACAAGTTATAGCAATCAGCCCATGGACTGATGACTTCTGGGTCAGGTGTTCACCCCTCATCCAACCAGCTGTGGTCCTGCTGAGGGTGAGGTTCTGAAGTCAGCTACCTATTCAGCTGGATGTGTAGGTAGGAATTCATCCGGAAGGTGATGTGGGCAGGCAGTCCCCTGAAATATGGTTAGTATGCCACATCCACAGATGAGGAAACTGAGGCTCAGAGAGGATCAGTGGCTTGCCCAGCTTACTCCCAGAGTTTAGGAATCCCCCCCCCAAGATCTGGTTGCTGTTACATAACCCCAGTACTCACCCCACTGCCTGTATCATTGACGATTGCTATAAACATTTGTTGAATGATTAATTACAGGGCCAAAGAACTCCAAACCCCAAGCTTGGTCTCCTACAACTGTTGTTGTCCACCTTGGCTGCATACTAAAATCAGTGAGGGGCTTTAAAAACTGTCACCCATTTTTGGCAGATTGATTGGGCCAAGTGATATTTTTAAAAGCTCCCTAGATGATGCTAATGCACAACCAGGATGAAGAACCATCACACTAGTCCAGGATGAGCATCATCTAGGGGGCTTTTAAAATCCCATTGCTCAAGCTGCACCTCTAGTCCGATTACATTAAACTCTCTGCTCCCCAGGTTATTCTGATGTGCAGCCAAAATTTGAGAACACAGGTCCACAGAAGCATTTCTCAGGTTTCAATTTGTACCTAGTCATCTGGAGAACTTGTTAAAATGCAGATCTCGGCTCAATGAGTCTTAAATGCATCTGACATTCTGCATTTCTAAAAATTTGTCAGTGATAGCTAAGGCTACTGGTCTGAGGATCACACTTTGAGTAGCAAAGCACTATTGTGCAGCCACTTTATTAATCTTTGTGTGTTAAAAAAAAAAAAGTAGAGAATAGAATAATGGTTATCAGAGGTGGGGGGGGTGGAGAGGGAGATAAGGGGTGAACTAATAAGGACAAAATTATGCTATCTACCCTAAGTGAATCATTGTGCAAAATATGCATGCATTGAAGCCACACACTGTACCCCACAAAAATAAATACAAATAAAATTGAATTTAATAAATAATTAAAGCCCTCCAAAGCACACACACACAAAAAAAAATTCTAGGAAAGCTACTTAAATGAATTCAAGAATGATCTTGAGTTAGTTGTTTATCAATGGATTGTAGCAAATGGGTGCTTCTAAACTGTCTTTAAAACACTGCAATTGGGCCGGCCCGGTGGCGCACTGGATGGTGCGCCGCTTGGGAAGTGCGGTGGCGCCCCCACCCGAGGGTTCGGATCCCACATACAGACTGGTTCCGGCTCACTGGCTGAGCGAGGCGCGGGAGCGACACCGAGGGTTGCAATCCCGTTGCCGGTCCCCAGTCCGGTACGGGGGCAACACTGAGGGTTGCGATCCGTTGCCGGACACGGAAAAAGACAAAAAAAAGACAAAAAATAAAAATAAAAAATAATAATAATAAAAAAATTAAAAAAAAAAAAACACTGCAATTGTTATTTGCAGCAAGGCTCTTTCCCCCAAAGGTCAAGAACTCTGGAGTTTGATCACCTGGTTCAAATCTCACATCCACTCATATCAACTGTGTGGCTTGGGCAACCGACTTAACCTCTCCACACCTCAGTTTCATTAACTGCAAATGGAAATAATGAGAACACCTTCCTTTTAGGGGTGTTGCAAGAATAAATTAGATGCAATGCACTTAGAATAGGACCAGACTAAAAGTAAATACACAGTAAATGTTTATGATTGTTCTCATTATCATTGTTATTACCATGTTCCAGGCACTGCAGATGCAGAGGTAAATAAGAAACTTCAAGCGTAGCCCTTGTTGGAACTAAAAAGAAATCACAAATGTAAAATATTTGATTTAATGAGGTTTTACAGTGTCCAGTCATCCTTGAAGAGCAAGCTGGAAAAAGGAAATTCTGTCAGTTAATATCTCCTGTATCTAGAGTCATTCTCTTGGTTTACGCAGTTATTTTACTCTTTGCTTAAGGCCTCTCATTAGCTTAAAACTGATGGCTTGAAAAGACAAATTCAACTGGATTCCCTCACCAAGCTGACAGTCCACTGCCACTGTTATTACAGTGATTCATCATCGATTTATTCTTCCATCACTGATCTTGACAGGCAAAGGAAGAGGTTTGCCATCTTACATGTTGACTATGATAGACACATTCCCTCAAAAAAGCAACTTATGTCTTCTGATCTCACATAATAAGAGCTGTATTCCCTAGTCCAGTTAAGCCATAACCTTCCAAATGCATGACAAAGATTAGACTCCTATTTATGTAAGTAATTGCTAGATATCTCACACAGAAAAAAATTCAATTTATCAAATTACTAATATGTATTAGCATGTTTCCTAAGTACCAGTGTATTTATTATAGAGATTTAGTGAGCACAATCCCCAGTTCCTGGGAATATCTGCTTTTCACTCAGCACACTGAAACGCCTCTCCCTCAGATTGAGGAGTGCTGAGAAAATAACTTTTGTGTGTAGAGACTGATGTTAACCTTAATTATGAAGTAAACATTATCTTATTATGTGTATTAGTTAAAACACACACATTCACTTTGTAAGCTGGAGAAAAAATAACAACTGAGAAAGGAGTTGGAAATATGTGTAAGTTGGAGTTTGAGATATTTTCTTAATTAGTTTCTTAGGACTACTAAAATTATCACAAATTTGGTATTTTCAAACAACAGAAAGTTATCATCTCACAGTCTGTAGGTGAGATGACTGAACTTGGGGTACAGCCTGGCCATGCTCTGGGGAGAATCCACTCCTTGCCTCTTCCAGCCTCTGGAGGGCCCAGGCATTCCTTGGCTTGTGGCTGCATCACACCAGTCTCTGCCTCAGTCTTCACAGCCTCTGTGAGTCTCTGTTTTATGTGCCTCTTATGAAAACACTTGTTATTGGATTTAGGGACTACCTGCATAAGTCAGTACGATCTCATTTCAAGATCCTTAATTCAATTACATTTGCAAAGACCCTTTTTCCAAATAAGGTCACATTCACAGGTTCCTGGGATTTGAACCTGGACTTATCTTTTATGGGGCCACCATTTGACCCACTACAATATCCAAAGGTCAAAATTATCTATATAAATAACTAAAAATTAATTAAGACAGTTACCACAGCAGTGACTCTAGAGTTACGAGAGAGTGGGAAGGAAAGAGCCCATGAACACCAGAGAACAAAAGGGCCATCACTGGACAAGGCTGTGACCTCAGCACTAATGGTCTCATCTCCTGGTAACTGCTTTATGTTCATATTACAACCAATAAGAGGATTTTTAAAAATCGAGCCCACAACTCCAAACTCCAATTTGCCTCATGGATTATTTCCACCTCAGATTTCATGAGAAACATATGTACCCACCTTCTTATCAGAGAGAGAAACCAACTTAGAGACATCTTAACATCCATGGAGATCTCCAGTTCTCCCAACGTGATGTTAAGAACCAGATTTCTTAAACCTTGCATGTCCTTTTCTCTTTCCCTCCATGCCCCATGTCTCCTTTCTGTTGATTTCTGCATAAATCAGGAAAGTAAAAGGAATAAACAGTCCTCCAAGAAAGCCATACAACTCTGCTATTCATTCATGGTTCCTAAAAAGTTGTGGAACAAAATATAGAAGTCTTTTCCAGAAAGAAAAAGGGTTTAGGAATTTAAATTAGGATTGTGGAAAATCAAAAATAAATCTATAGGTAGGCATTACTTTCCCCATCATACCAATGAAGAACCTGGGACTTAGGTAACTTCTCCAGGCTGTGTCCAGTTAGGGAGGGAGCTGGGAAGCAAACACAGGTCATTGGTCCCAAACCCTTTCCTGGGGTCCTGGATATCACATGATCTTAATTCCCAGCCTCAACCAACCAGCAGCACTGCTGCTGTTAAGGGGAGGGGCTTTGTCCTTTTGCTTCATGTTGTCCATTCACTCAGAGTGGAGGCCAGCCTGCCCAGGAGCCAGACAAGTCACTGGTAGCCACAAGTGGCCTTCTTTATGCATTAACCCATGAGCCCCAGCTGGCTGGTATCTGTAGACAGAATTGCTCCACTCTTGGCGGATGTTCATCTCCCAAAACCTCCTCTCTCAGCAGCTGAACCCAGCACATCTGAGCCAAGAGTATTTTGTATTTTGCACAAATAGTTTATTATGCATGTGCAGAAGCAAATGCATCACAAAGCTAGTGATGCTTACACTTCAGGGCCCTGAGTAGTAGGGGACTCTCCAAAGGGGGGTGCAGGCATTTTATATCCGTAATCTGTTATTATTTTTCATGAAGAGATACAAATTTATAGGTGCTTCAGGCCTCAAAAACTTGGATTTGCCCCATCTCATATAATATATCTAATGGCAGTAATAATTTATATGACACATAATAGAAGTTCAATAAAAATTAGCCAAAATAATTAACATAACACCTACTATGCACCAACACTAGTCATAGGCAAAATCTTTGCATTCAAAGAGTCCAAAGTACAGAGGAGAATAGAGATAATAATAAAATAATCACGAAATAAGTGTGATGGCATTGAACTCTGTTAAATGCTATGAAGCTAAAAGGTTTTAATAAGGGACAATTGGAGGACCTAACATAGGCAGACAGGTTTCTGAGGAGCTGAGATCTATGAGAGTCAGAATTAACCAGGCACAAGGGAGCAGAGTAGGGAGAGAATTTTCCAGGCTGAGAGGAGAAAAGTGCTAGACGGGGAAAGAACACAGTGTATTCAAGGAACTAAGAGAAGGTAAATTAGCTGCAGCACAGAAAGAGAGGAGGACCTTGTTATAAAATGAGGCTGGAGAGACAAACCAACCACAGGGCCACATGAGCCATATGAAGGTTTTCAACCTTTATTATAAGAACAATGGCAAGTGTTGCAGTGTGCTGCTTTGAGTGTTGGGATGGTGGTGAGGAGCACAGATGGAGGGACGACATGATCAGATGTGTATTTTGGAAATGCTCTGGCTGCACAGGGGAAATGACAGGAGCCGGGCAAGGGTAGGTGAGAAGACACAGGCACAGGCTATTGGGGCAGACCAGGAGAGAGATGACAGCAGTGTGGTGATTGATGGGATGAAAGAAGTGGAGAGATGGAGAGATATCAAGAGTAAAATCCTCACACTTGTTGAAGGATTGGCCATAGGGAGTAATTGTGAAGGAGCTGTCATAGATAATTGCATATACTGAGTGTTCGTGTCCCCCGAAATTCATACATAGGAATTCTAACCCCTCATGTGATGGTATTAGGAAGTGGGGCCTTTGGGAGGTGATTAGCTTATGAGGGTGAAGCCCTCATGAATGGGATTAGTGACCTTATAAAAGAGGCTCCAGAGAGCTGCCTTGCCCCTTCTACCATGGGAGGACACAGTGAGAGGGTGCCATCCATGAACCAGAAAATGAGCCCTCACCAGACTTTGAGTCTACCAGCACCTTCATCTTGGACTTCCAAGCCTCCAGAACTGTGAGAAATAAATTTCTGCTATTTAAAAGTTACCCCACCTATGGTATTCTGTTACAGTAGCCTGAACAGACTAAAACCGATAACTACTGGGTTATTTGGGTTACATAACTAGATGAATAGTGATATATTCATTGTGATGGGGAACTCTGGAGGAAAACCCATTTCTTTGGATGGGGAGGAGAGAATTGATGAGTTTTGGTCTCTTCTTGGGCATACTGAATTCACAAGGACCTTGAGGTATCCGAATGAATATGTCAAGTAGGGGGTTGGGAATATAGAAGCTCACAAGAGGGTTCTGAGATGAAAATAGAAATCTTGAGCTGAATGAGTGGTAACTGGAGTCTTGGGTGTGGATGAGACCACACAGGGAGAGAGGACAGAGGAAGAAAAGAGAAGGGCCCCGAACCAAGCCTGGAGAAGCACCATCTGGCTGGGTAAAGGAGGATCTGACTACGGAGGAGAAAGAGAAAGAGCCTCAGGAGGGAGCAGGAAAGCCAGGAGAATGCTGGCTCACAGAAGTCAAGGAGAAAAGTATGTTGAGGGTAGTGGCATGTGGTAGATGAACAGTGCTGAGAAGTCAAGGAAGACAGGGTCAGGACATGTCCTCTGGGTTCAATGGCATGGAGGTGCCAAGACAAAGCTCTTCTGGGGAAGTGATGAGGGGCAGGAGCCAGGTTGGAGTGGGCTCCTGAGAGGAAAGACAGAGTGTTGAGGAAGGAATGTGGGTTTGCTTCTCTACTACTGTGTGGTGTTTGGGCTCGCTTTTCTTTTCTAATGCCAGAAAATCAGTTGTTTGCATGAGCCAGTGGAAGAGTGTATTTTATTAGATGAGACAGAAGGAGATCTTTATTGGTATCAGGTTGCAGAGAAGGCAGGAGGGGTGGAAACTCAGTTTGCTGGCGGAGGAAGTGGCCAAAGGTAGGGGAAAGACCTTCCTCCAGCAACTGGAGCAGAGGTGGGGAGGCAGAGGCTGTGAGTGAATGGGAAGGATGGCTTTGTTTCCCTGCTGAGAGTGAGGGCCACTGGCAGAGGGAGCTGCAGTGTGTAGAGAATGAGAGAAGAGAACTGAAAGATTTGAGTAAGGAGTTAATGCTCCAGACGTCAGGCCACGCTGCCAGGAACAGCCTCCTGGCAGCCAAGGGGATCCAATTTTCTGGACTCCCTGCGAGGCACAGGCTGCTCAGTTGTCCACAGTGCTCTTGGCTTGTAGAAAGGATTTACATTAATGCCACAGGAGGCCCTTGGGGTGAGTGGAGGGTCCAGGCAGGAGAACTTTATTTCAAATCTCCAGGCAGTTTTCTGCTCAGCAGATTTGGAGATTTGAATCCCTCTTTGAGGCAAACCATCTCTGTCTTCCAGGAAAACTATAGCTACACTAACCTGAAGCCAGATATTCTAGGGGCCCTGATAAGAGTTCTCTCTCATGATGTAAAGCGTTGTGAGCAGTTGAGTCAGAACAATGCCTTGCTGGGTCTGTGGCCTTGAGCAGGGAGAAATGTCACTTTGGTCTGTTTGGATTGAGATGGCACAGGATGTCAGTTGTTGTTTGGGAGATGTCTGTCTTCTTGTTTGTACTTTCATCCCAAATCAGGAGGCTGGACTAATACACATAAAGCAGTTGGAAAACCACCCATGACACAGAGAACCAGAAGTTCCAGGAAGGAAATGCACAAGGGTTGCAGACATCAGGGACGTTTCTAAGGAGAAGAAGGTACTGGATGAGGCCTTGAAGGATAGAGAGGGTTGGGGAAGTGAGGGGAAGGAGAGGGCATTCCCACAAGGGAGGCATCTTGTGTGTGTTTTCTCTACACGCCGGTCCACTCCCTCACTTACCGGCTGTGTGGCCTTGGAAACACTACTTAACCTCTGTGTGCCTCCTTTTCCTTAACTGTGACAAGATCACATTAGTACCTACCTGTAAGGCTGTACTGAGGATTAAACCAGGTAATTTTTACAGTGTGTTCAACACAGGGCTTGGGCCATATTAAGCATCTTGTATTACCAATATTTTTATGGTGGTTGTTATCATCATGTGTTAGAATATTAAAAGGCCAACTATTTCCACATACTAAAGTGAACTTTGAGGCCACCAAACAGGACTTGCCAAAAAAGGTGTAAGTGGAGACTTTGTAACTCCTAGCCCCTTACCTACACCAGGGTAGAGAAGGGTCACAAGTGAGCCACCAGGGGACAGGGTCTCTTAAAAACATGTGGATCTGCACTGAGTCTGCTCTTCCAAGAGCAAAGGTGTTACTCACCTCAAGCTGGGGAAATGGGCTTCACAAAGACTCCTTGAAGTAGTCAGTGTCTAATTCATCCCTGAGAAACACAAAGAACACAGACTGCTGTCTTCTGGTGGTGGAGAGGAGGGCAGCACCTCAATGCCTGTGTCCTTAGAGTTTGTTGAGACAAAAGAGCTCTGAGTATTTCCTGTTGACCTGTCCAGGCCACGTGCAAGGAGAGGCAAAAGGGCCCAAGAGGGTCACCATTAATGAAGACCTCAGGAAAATAAATCGGAAATGCCTAAGGGCTGAGGAAGGAGGTATTAGAGACCAGTTAGAATAGAGATGCATTTGCCCATATCAAGGAAAAATCAGTTATATGAGGAGGTGTGAAAAGGAGGAGTTCCCTGGGGGAAGAAAGAAACAGAACAGCAACCCCATGAGCGAAGAATCAGCTGTCAACTGCCATCCCAAGGAACTCGGTGACCACTCAAGTCAGAATTAGCCAGTGTGTTAGTTTCTATGTCTGCTATAACAAACCATCACAATCTTAATGACTTAAAACAACACAAATTTATTATTTTACAGTTCTGGAGGTCAGAAGTATGAAATGGTCTCAATGAGCTAAAATCAAGGTGTCAGCAGGGCTGCCTTCCTTTCTAGAAGCTCTAGGGGACTCTAGAGCTTCTTGACTTTTCTAGCTTCTAGCAATCACCTGCATTCCTTGGCTCACAGTCCCCGTCCATCTTCAGATCCAACAATGGCCTGTCGAGTTTTCCTCATATCACATCACAGTGACACTCTCTCCTGCCTGCATTTTCCAATTATAAGAACACTTGTGATTACATTGATCCCACCTGGATAATCCAGGATAATCTCCCCCTCTCAAGGTAAGCTGATTAGCAACTTTAATTCCATCTATATCCTTAATTCTTTTTTACCATGTAACCTAATATATTCATGGGTTCCAGAGATTAGGATGTGGGCATCTTTGGGAGGACATTATTGTGCCTTCCAGTCAGCAGGAACTTTCTTACTCCTTAACTCCTCTCTCTGCCTTAAATTTAACCTTAGAGGAGCCAGGGGCAGCCTAGCCAGTGTTGGCCAGGAATAGACATGCTAGACTAGGAATCAGAAAAGGAGCCAACCTCCCCCCTTGCATTATCCTGGACATACCCACCCTTCCCACCACAGCAGGGGGCCTGCCACAGGGAGGCCCAAGCTGAGAGAGAGTTTACATTTAAAATAAAGATAAGAGTTTATACTATTATACTAACTAAAATAACTGAGGTTGTTTCTGCAACTGGAAGTAATGGAAGGCCTTTTTATTATCACAAAAAGACGTGAGACTTTTCCTGGGTTTCATCCAAGCCCCACAGAGTTGCAGGAGAGAAAGGAAACTGTTTTCTGAATACATCTCATGTTAGTTCAACGTACCAGTCATTATTGTATTGTTATTATTACTATCACTACAACTGCCTCCTTCATTAGACTTTGAGCAATAGGACGGCAGGACCCCCTTTTGTTCATCTATATGTCCATAGCACCAGCACCGTGCCTGAAATGCTGTATTTAATAAATTAATGTTCAACGAATGTCTGTATCAACATCCCAGAGGACTTGGACCAAATGTGATTACAAATGGAAGCAGCTCTCATTCAATGTGTCCAATCAGATCTGCAATCTCCTGGTCAGGGAAAACCTTTTGCCAAAACACAAACCCTCTCTTATTCCCTTTTAAATTACAGGCATTTTTTTCACCCTGAACTCCAGAATTGTATAATTATACCTTATAACATATGGCACACACAGCTCCCTGAGAAGGTGGCCCCATCAAAATTTATAAGGCAAAGAGTTTGCATCTCTCATTTTAAATGAGCTTAACTGCTCAAATTAGAGTAGCTTTTCTATTCCTGAGAGAGAGGAGAGTGTTCAGGAATTTCAAGAACAATCAGAGCAGCGATACTCTCCAGCCACCATCAGATTCACTCTCTGCTCGGCTGGAACCAAAGGCAGGACTAAGGCATGTGTGGGCTTCAGAACAAGGAAAGTGAACATGTCAGCTGATCATAGCTGACTTTTGATTTTGCACAGAGATGGAAGAATAGGGCAACATAAAAGATTGAAAGCTAAATACAGAGAATCTATAAGAAGCCTTCTGAACATGGAGATAAAGCCACCTTCTCAGAGTGAACTGGGTGAAGTTAGCACACGATGGATAGCAGCAGTCCCTCCCAAGCCAATAATCCAGCTGCAAGGGCTCAGGAAACATTTGAAAATAATCAAAGAGACGGGGAGTTTCCTCAGGCCTGAACTGTAACTAAAGAAAACTGTAACTGAGGCAACTGCAGAAAGAAAGATGATGCTAAAGTAGATAGACTTTATCCAGAAAGGAGAGTCAAGGGCAATAATCTGTGAGGGGTTAGCCAGCACCTGCCAGGAAAGAGAGACAGTGCCTGGCAGATGAGAGAGGTATGCATTCTCCTGGTCCAGGAAGGTTCACCAACCTTCCATGGCCTGAATGAAGTCTCCGTCAAAAGAATCTATTCCAAGATCACCAGATAATCTTCTGATTACCAATTTAGTTTCATAGATTTGGGGAAGAGTTTTGAACAGTCCAGGAGTTAATAGGCATAATATCCTCTGCAATTTAATAAACTTGGATCTTAGTTTGTAAATCTGGTTTTAGGGCAGCCTGGCTCATTCTCTAAGAATGACTCTAGGCTTTCACAAACCCACCAAACTGTTGTGATCCACTGAGGCCCATTCTGGGTAGCCAGTCACAGCTCTCTCCAAATTCCAGTCTTGATTCTTTGGCCTTCAATTTACAGATCATTTGGAAATACTAATATAGTGGAATAACACACACACACACACACACACTCATGCGCACACACATGTGCACACACACACATCCCACAGAGAACTCCTACTCATCCTTTAAGGCCCAACTTAAATATTGCACCTCTGAGAAGTTTCTTCTGCTTACCCAGCTCTGTGGAGGAAGGAGGGTGGAGACAGGAAAGCATAGAATAACTGGTGGAATCTTAAAGATCCACTGTGTTTCAGACTTCTTTAGCTGAAGAACACTTGTTCGACCAAAAGCTGATGTGGAAGGCAGTATGTAAACATAAAAAGTGGATCTGCTCTGGCAAAACAAAATTCCAAAACGGAACTTCTTCCCTTTTGGAAGAACTTGGGAGAAAGGCATTATCCTTTCATTACTCCCTTACTCAGTCTCCGCAGTCTAGGAGGAGTCACTAACCTGCTTGGGCAGGTTAGGACAGAGCACTTATGCCCACCTGGTGGAGTCTCCAGCAGTCTGAAGGGAGATGGGAGGCCTAGAGTTTGCTCCCTGGCCTTCCCCAATCTACCCCATCACAATGAAACCCCTCATAGCACAGTCTGACAATCACTTATCTAGTCTGACTCTCAATTTAGAAATGAGGAAACATACAAAATCTGATGTCAGAATACAGTTCATATAATTTTTTCATGTGGTTCTCCCAAACCATAGATGATAAACATGACATCTATGCTGTCCATGCCTGGCCTTGGCAGGCATAACTAACCAATCCCAGATGTGGCCTCAGAAGCCTTCTCCATACAGTGTTCTAATAAGCTCTAACGACTGGAGTTGACATGCAAGATGAATCTACTTACCATTCCCGTTCTAAATATTAATTTTTTTCCTGTCCTGAATGTTAACATATATTATTTTATATCTATCATATCATTATCCCAAGTCATTAATATTTAAAAGTATATAAAAGACTTTAGGATTCAAAATGGCGACGGGTCTGGAGCGCCCGCGTCAGGAAACAGCGCGATCCTGAGA
>NW_007728406.1:107312-108372 GCF_000696425.1 Galeopterus variegatus
GGTGGGCGGGAGGTGTTGGTGAAGGGCCATAATAATCATATACATTGTATATTGACAAAATAAAAATTAAAAAAAAAAATTCAATTAAAAAAGCAAAAAAAAAATAAATAAAAATAAAAGACTTTAATATATGCATAAGTCAACAGAAATCCCTTTTTTACATAACCTCTCTATTTAGGTGATGGTCTTAAATTTTACATTTTGGAAGTTGACCTTTTGAATCTAGTGGGGTTGAGTAAACAATTGCTATCTAATTACATTTCCTTTACTAGATTAAAACATAAATAAAGATGCTAGATCTATTCCTTGGTGGCGGTGGTCAGTGCCACCTCAAAAATAGAAAGCAGGGGGAGTCCCTTGTTATTAACAGACTCAAGTTTGGTAGATTCAATCTTTAATGAAAAAGCATGGCATTTCAAATTCCAATTCCAGCTCAGCCATTCTCATTTTTAGAATATTCAACTCTTCCTTATTAGCATTTTCCTTTGTGGAGAAAGAAATGAATGTCTTTTACCAATTAAGCTCATTTACATATATGGACTATGCACAATCGTCCAGGTGAGCTTTAAGACACAGCATGCAGCGCACCTGCCAGTTCTGGGAACTAATCTCTCTCCCTAGATTCCCACCTAGGTTTTGAAAACAGGAATGCCTTCCCTCTTGGAAGAACTTGGGAGAAAGGCATTATCCTTCACTACCTCCTTACTTGATCTCCCCAATAGAGGCAGAGTCACTCACCTGCTTGGGCAGGTTAGGAAGGAGCACTTATGCCCAACTGGTGGAGTCTGCAGCAGTCTCCTTCCATCTCTCTTGCTCTCTGGAGCCCATTTGAACATTAACTGTACGTAGCTTCTCTCCTCCATGCAGTGAGGATTATTCAATATCTCAGCTCCCTGCAGCTGGCCACAATTAGAGAAAACAGGCATTTCCCCTTTCTGGAATTAGGGTTGAGGTTGAGGCCAGCCATAGACCTTCTCAATTTCTAGCAACACTTTTTTTTTTTTTTTTTTTTTGTTTTAAAGCAGAAATTTTCAAAGGGGTGATGTCTTCAGAGGCCTAC
>NW_007728406.1:109352-148945 GCF_000696425.1 Galeopterus variegatus
AATTTCTAGCAACTTTTTTTTTTTTTTTTTTTTTTGCTTTAAAGCAGAAATCTTCAAAGGGTTGATGTCTTCAGAGGCCTACATGAAGCTCTCATTACCTTCTACACTTCTATGAATATTGATACATATCATGCTAGGGAGGGAGAGGATCTTCAAATCCTCAGGTTCACTCTGAAATCAGAATATATATCCTCCTGCCACTATTTCAGGGATAAAGTACCTATGAGCTTAGGATAAACTTTCTTCCAAAAATCTGCTTGTTGGATACTTGGACTTTGAGCTCCAATTTATAAATTTTTCTGGGATCTGGAAATCTTTATGGGGAAGTTTTCATATAGTTATAAGTATAAAAAAGAAATATATTTAGACAGCAACAAATTCAAGTTGTACTAGATGGCCCTCCTCTCCTCTGTACAACCAAGAGTCCCACTACTCAGAAGTAACCACTCATAAATTCTTCCTTTGTGTAGCTCTTACAGGCTTACTACATAATATTAAATTGTATGCAACTTTATTTTTTAATTTGCCAGATTTAAGCATTATAAACTGACTGCCTGATATGGACAATGAGAAATTTAGTTCATTTACACTGCCTGTCATACTATATCTTCTATGTTTCTGCCAGTCACATTTTTTTTAATGCTGTAAGTTACACTCACAAGTCTAAATCATGAATTGTTAATCTTTCTACCATTGACTTTACCCCATATCTTGACCCATTAACTTTATACAATATGTTAGAATGAGGAAATTGGTGCCCCTATGTTTGCCTTAATATTCCTCAAAGCCTTCCAACTCCTGCCTCCACATCTGCCCCTTAATCCAACATGTCATTAACTTTACACGGTTAATATCAAGGTTTATAACATTTATATCAATGTTAAAAAATATAACTGAGGCTTCATGCTTTGTTTATACATTGATTCTAAATTGAAAACCAATAGCTAGCATTAACAGTACATGATTATGTATATATTATTCACTGCAAGACATGAAAGGATATAATTGGACCAGCAGAGAAGACACTGTAATCCCAAACCACTAAACCTTTTCTGCTCAGAGGACAAAGTAATTATCAAAACCTCAGAGGAGCAGAAATAGAGGAGCATATTTCAAGTACATATACTGAGTAATTAAATAACATCCTTTCACTATATCACTAACGTTGCCCCATTTCTTCATCCCTCTGTGGGTTGAAGGGATACCATTTTCTTCTTGCAGTTATTCTCCAGGATTTTTCTACTCCCTGCTTTAATATGGACTAAATTCCTACTGCATTTTTATCGTCCTAGGATTTCTTTTTATTGTATTCCTGGGTTGAGTCCACTTTTTCTTGCATTCATGTCTTTCATTTTCTAGGATTCCTTTATTTTCCATTAAACTTTTGATTTTAATATAATTATAGATTTATAAGTTATAAGAAATAATACAGAGAAATCCCAGGTACGCTTTACTAAGTTTAACCCAATGGTAACATTGTAAAACTATGAAGCAATATCAAAACTAGAATATCAACATTGATACAGTTAAGATACAAAATATTTCCCATCACAAGTATCCCTTGTGTTACCATTTTAGAGCCACACCCTTCCCTCCCACCTTAACCCCTAGCAACCAATAATCTGGTTTCCATTTCTATTTTTTTTTTTTTTTTTTGTCTTTTGTCTTTTTTCCATGTCCGGCAACGGATCGCAACCCTCAGTGTTGCCCCCGTACCGGACCGGGGACCGGCAACAGGATTGCAACCCTCGGTGTTGCTCCCGCACCCCGCTCAGCCAGTGAGCGGGAACCGGTCCGTATGTGGGATCCGAACCCTCGGACGGGAGCGCCGCCGCACTTCCCAAGCGGCGCACTATCCAGTGCGCTGCTGGGCCGGCCCTGGTTTCCATTTCTATAATTGTCATTTCAAGCATGTTATACAAATGGAATCATATGGGATGTAACCTTTGGAGATTGGCTTTTTTACACTCAGCATATTCTCTAATACTTTATCCAAGTCATTTTAAATATCCACAGTTTGTTCATTTTTGCTGCTGAATAGTATTCCATAGTATCAATGTACCAGTATTTTATTATAATATATAATATTAGCTGCTGTGGACTGATTGAATTGTGTCCCAAAAGTTCATATATTAGAAGCTTAATTCTCACTGCAACTTTTGAGGGTGGGAAATCCTATTATGGTAATTGAAAGATGGAGACTTCAACAGGTGATTTACTTTGTAGGACCGTGAACTAGTGAATGGATTAGAAATGGTGGTCAGGGGCACGGTTGTGAGGCTTTAAAAGAGCACATCAGAGGTTAGTCTCTCTCTGCTCTGTCATTTTCACCTTGTGACACCCTGCATTGCTATAGAGTCACCACACCAGATGTGTTCCCTGGACTGTGGACTTCCCAGCCTCCAATGCTGTAAGCAATAAATTTTGTTTTCTTTATAAATTACCCAGTTCCAAGTATTTTGTTATAAGCAACAGAAACAGACTAATACATTAGCTGTAGATTTTATGTAGATATTCTTTATCAGTTTGAGTAAGTTTGCCTCTATTCATCTTTTTCTGAGAATTTTATCATGAATGTATGTTGATTTTATCAAATGCTTTCTCTGCATCAGTTGATATGATCATGTCATTTTTTTCTTCATTCGCTTTCTACTATGATAGTTGATTTTGATTAATTTTTAAATATTAAATCATTTTTGCATCCTAGAATAAATCTTAAGTGGCAATATACACACACACATATATACATAGAGAGAGAGCTGAATTTATTTACTAATATTTTGTTAAAGTTTATCACATATATATTTATTATGGACATTGGTCTTTAGTTTTCTTTTTTTGGAGCCCCAGTGACACAAAAGTTAGATCTTTTATTGTAGTCTCACAGGTTCCTGAGATTCTATTCATTTTTATTTTTAGTCTTTTTTCTCTCTGTTTTTCAGACTGGATAATGTCTATCATTCCATCTTAACATTCACTCATGTTTTCCTCTGTGCTCTCTATTCTGCCATTAAGCCCATCCACTGGACTTTTTATTTTGGTTATTGTATTTTTCAGTTCTAAAATATCCATTCTTTCCTTCTTTATATGTTCTATTTCTTTGCTGAGACTTCATTTTTTCATTTGTTTCAAGCATGTTTGTTAAAGCTTACTGAAACATTTTTATGATGCCATCTTTAAAATCTTCATCACATAATTCCAATATCTGTGTCATCTTGTTGTTAGCCTCTGTTGATAGTCTTTCTTCACACAGTTTAAGATTTTCTTGGTTCTTCTTATAAATGATTTTTATTTAAAATGTGGACATTGTGTTTGTTATATTATAAGGCTCTGTATCTTATTTAAACCTTCCATTTTAGCTGGACTCTTCTGACGTCACTCATGGAAATGAGGAGACACCATCTTGTTATGTCAAGTGGAGTAGAAGGTCTGATTTCCTACTTGGTCTCCAGTGACACCTAAAGAAGAATGTTCCTCATTATTGCTGGGCAGAGTGGGAGCTCCAGCTCCTCAGTAGATCTCCACTGACACTATCCTGGTCAACACAGGTAAGAGTGCCTTGTCACTGTTCACCATATGGCTTCCTTGACACATAGTGGGGGGGACAGGTGTAGTCTCATCATCATAGGATGGTGTGTAAGTCCTGGCTCCCTACTTGAAATTCTCTTACCCCACCCTGGTGGAGTACTGAGTTGCCTCATTGCAGCCTGACAAAGGGGAAAGTCTTTCCTGGCAGGGGTGGAGTTTTTCTGTGGTGTTTGGCTTGGGTAGAACAATTTGAGTTTTCTTGGAATTTATTTATTTTTTAATTGTAACATATTGGTTTTACATATTTATGGAGTACAGAGTTCTATTTTGATACATGTATACAATGTGTAATGATCAAATCAGAGTAGTTAGCACATTCATCATAATAAAAATGTATCATTTCTTTGTGATGAGAACATTTGAGCTCCTTTCTTCTAGACATTTGAGAACATACAATAAGTTATTGTTAATTATAGATGCGCGGCACTACTGTACCCCACTAAAATTTATTTTTGTCATCCAGCTGTAATTTTGTGTCCATTAACCAACCTGGTAGAGCAAATATTGTCTAAAAGTTTCCTGTCATATTAGCTGCCCCTTCCTGGTCTTTGTACAGACAGAGAAGGGTTTGGTTAGGGCTTCCTTGTTCTGTCCCTATCTAAGTTACTAGGTTGCCAGCTTCTTCAATTCCATATCTTGGATAGATGAGACAAAGAAGTCTCCAGGTTCTTATCTGGTCTACTTTCTTCTCTCCAGCCTTCAAGGTCTTCTTATGTTTGTTTTATAAGTTTGTATAATGTCCAAAGTTTTTAGTGGGAGAAAAAGAGAAAAGTATATCTACTTCATCTTCTGAAAAATGAAAATCTGACTTTCATTTTAATTGTTCTTGAGTATATATTTTTTAGATAATATCTCTGGGCGGCAAAAGATCTGAGTCCTTTTATTCAAAAAAGTCTTTATTTTATCATCACTAGATACATAGTTTGCCATGAATATAAAAAAAATGTAGGTTCAGGGATTTCCAGTTTCAGCTCCAAGATATAAAAAGTTTGGAAGTTGTCACTCCCGTCTTTACAACACAAAAAAGCTGAAAATCAATGACTTGTCTTGACCCATCAGAGAACTAAGGTCTCAGGGTAAACCATCACAACAAAATCTAGAGAAATAGTTGAATCTAGAGTCACAGTGGAGATCTGTTTACCTGGAAGAGAAGTTGTCAGAATCATAAACTAGTATGAATACCTTAATGGTAATTTTGATGAATTGCTGGAGGCTGAGTATACTAGCATGAGAGGCAGAAACTCCTAAGGCCACAGTCTTAGGAGTGTCCCCATACTGTCTTGGATTTTTACCTCCTTGGAACCACCAAGTGAAGTGCCAAGAAAAATCCCCTAGTGAATCTGGATGGGAGGGGGGAAAAGGAACCACATCGGTGTTCTTCATAACAAAGGCCAGGAGGAAAGACTTTACCAGAGTCTTATCTCACTTCAGGGAAGGATATTCTTCCCAATCCAGCTCTCTCTAGCTGTCACAAAGTAGAGGGCAAAAGCAAAAAAACACTTGCAAAGGACACAGGTCTACTAAAAGACTGAGATTACAGAATTCTTCCCCTCCTCCATTCATTGCCACCAGACCAAAAGGGCTCCAGTATAAATAGTGGCTTACAGCTGAAAGAGCTACAAGATCTAAACTTTCCCTTAGAAGGAGTATTTAGGAAATTCCAAAGCCAGCAAGAGAGACAAAAACAAGGACACTAGAGGAATTTGAAGTCTCTGGCACCTGCAGCTATAGCAAACATTAAACACAACCCAACTTCTTGCCAAATTAGCATAAGATTTCACACCAAAGGCTGATTTATCTCAGTTCTTATTACCCAGCACATTGGGATTTCAACAAAAAATTACAAGGCGTGCTAAAAGGCAAATAAAAACACCATCTGAAGACACAAAGCAAGCATCAAAACCAGACTCAGATACAACACAGATGTTTGAATTATTAGACAGGGAATTTAAAATCACTATGATTAATACATTAAGGGATCTACTGAAAAGTGTAGACAACTTACAAGAAGAAATGGGTAATGTAAGCAAAGAGAAGAAAACACCAAAAAGGAGTTTTTTAAATGTTAGAAATCAAAAACCCTCTGTATTAGTATTAGAGCTCTCATAACAAATTATCACAAACTTGGTGGCTTAAAACAACAGAAATTTATTATCTCATGGTCTGGAGACCAGAAGTCTGAAATTGAGACTTCGGCAGTGTTGGTTTTTTCTGGAAGCTCTGAGGGAAAATTCATTCCATTCCTCTCTCCCAGCTTCTGTTAGTTGCCATCAATCTTTGGCATTCCTTGACTTTAGATGCATCACTCTAATCTCTGCCTCCAACTTCACAGGGTGTTCTGCTTTATGTCTTTCTGTGTCTTCTCTTATAAATAAATCAGTCATTGGATGTAGGATGCACCCTAAATCCAGGATGATGTCATTGCAACATTCTTAATTTAATTAAGTCTGCAAAGACACTATTTTCAAATAGGTACTGGGGATGAGGGCTTGAACATATATTTTGAGGGGACACATTGTAACTATGCCAGAACATTTCCTAATTCATAGAAATCAAATTGTTTAACCTCTTCACTCAAAAGTCTAACAACCCCTAAATAAAGCAAAGCCATAGGTAATCTAGTCTTAAACCTAGCCATAGATAATTTAGTCATTTCTCTAAAAGGTATAAAAACTACTAACACAAGGTACAGAGGACACCAATAGGCTTGTCTGCTTATCTCCTCTTTCATGGCAACCTCCAACCTCCCACTGCCACTGAGAAAGCAGCCAATGTGTAAAACAAGACCCTGCCCACTGGTCACAGTTGACTGGTCCAGAGCCAGATATATGACATAGCCTGGGCCAATCAGAGCAAACCAGAGTCCTTCCCAGGAATTTACTGGTTGAGTTTCAAAGAGATTCCATGATTCTCTGCATAGCTAAAGCTCTAAGACGGAAAGCTTTAGAATTGATGGTGGCTGTGTTCTGACCTCATGGAGAAAGAGAGAGATAGGAGGAAGAAAAACAGAAAGGAAAAGAGTAAAAAATGAAGCCAATGTCAGTAAGAAGCAAAGACTGGAGACAAAGAGAAATCCCTGATGACATCCCAGTACCTCCTACTAGTCGTTTCTGAGTCTAGCTGCCTCCTTCGCTATCCAGTCACTTGATCGTTCAAGTCTGCCACAAAATACCTAAAAAGTCCCCTTTTTCCTTAATTAGAAAGAGTTTGCTTTCTGTCACCTTTGATCATGGAGTCCTAACAAATACAAGAGGTTAATGTCTGTGCCCCATTTAAGAAGAATCTTATGACAGGAAGTTCACAGAAATACTACACAGTTAAAAGCCTTTACTTTTAAACCAAGATGCCCTCAAACAATCTGCAGCAATTTCTTTACTTACCATGTAGGAATCTAAGGGCAAATTTTTGTATCCTTTCCTCACTTTCTGTGTCTCCCTAGAGTCATTCAACCACCCTTATCCTTTCAATGTTTCCATTAACAAAAATAGCAGATACTTTTAAAAGAAAGGGTGTTTGGCCTCATAAACTCCCTGATTAACTTTTTTTACTATATAGGCCATTTTCAGCATTTACTTTTAAAGCATCAAGGCTTGACTTTAAAAGGCCCTGCTGGCTCCATGCAAAGGGTCTTTGTTATGGGCTGAATTGTGTTTCCCACGCCCCCAAATTTATATGTTGAATTTTTAAACCCCCCAGCACATGAGAATGTGACTATATTTGGAGATAGGGTCTTTAGGGAGATAATTAAGTTAAAATGAGATCACTGGGGTGGGCCCTAATCCAATATGACTGGTGCCCTTATAAGAAGGGGAAATTAGGACATAGACATGTACAGAGAGAAGACAATGTGAAGGTACAGGGAAAAGGTGGCCATGTACAAGCCAAGGAGAGAGGCCTGCCAACACTTTGATCTCAGACTTCTAGCTTTCAGAATTGTGAGAAAATACATTTCTGCTATTTAAGCCACTCAGTCTGTGGTACTTTGTTATGGCAGCCCTAATAAACTAATTCCTGTATTAGTCAGGGTTCTCTAGAGAAACAGAAACAATAGGATGATCTTTAGTCAGCAAGTTTGAGGCCCAGTAAAAGCTGATATTTCAATTAGAGTCCAAAGGTGGGAGAAAAAACAAAAACAGTAAGGCAGGAGGGGCTGCCTCCTACTCCTGGAGGGCCAGGCTTTTTGTTCTTTGCAGGACTTCAGTTGATTGGAGAAAGCCCAGGGAAGTCAGTCTGCTTTACCAGTCTACCCATTCAAATGTTCGTCTCATCCAGAAACACCTTCACAGACACAGCAGATTAATGTTTCACAAAACGTCTGGGCATCCCACAGCCCAGTCAAGTTGACACATAAAATGAACCACATTGTCTTATAAAATAAGAGCAAAAACTTAGCCACCTGGCACCACAAGTTATTGAAACCAAGTCCCATCCATGTTCTCTACATGTAAATTAGATGTCATGTAGAGAATGGATCACCTGATACCAGAATGATGCATAGATTAAGCCACCAAATTACACAAAGTTCCAAGTGAAAGTGTCCTGCCTGCCAGTAACTTTACTTTCTGAATCAGATCCCATCAGCATGCATCAAAGGGAGCAGACCCGTGGGGAGAGAGCCCCCATGCAAGGGCAGTGCTTGGAGGAGCTTAGTTTTTTAAGGCCCCACTCATTCTCTTTCCTCTAATCTAGTGCATTTTATGGGAAGTGAAAGGAATTTTCACATCAAAGTCCTCGTTCAGCACCTCGGTGTACGCCTCACTGGCAAAGAGGGCAACTGGCACAGCCGTCCTCTGTTCCACCAACCTCTGGTTTGTCTAGATATCCAGATTGAATAGCTAGACAAACCAGAGGCTTGATTCCAGCTGTCGGCTCTGCTTACTCCACTTATTTTTGGCAATCAGCTCCCTTCCAGGTTGGCATGTATTAGGGTAAAGGCTAATTATCAACTGCAGTCCAAGAAATGTGGCAAATTGGGTGTAATACGTAGGGCTGGATAAAGGAAGCCTTGGGAACTTTGTGAATTATCAGAAAATAATCATATATAAGCACTGGAGAGTTAAGCAACACAGGAAAAGAGAGAATCAGCATCCCTTCCCGGGCCCATCACCTTCTGCCCGTTAAGCCTTCTGAGCTTCCTCCTTCCCTGCACATCAGACTACTTACTTCATCCCTGAAGCACCTACATTTCGAAACTTCTTTAGGAAATAGGAAAAATCATCAATTGTTACAGATGTCCATTTTGTCTTCAGATGCAACACAACTATATTCAATGCTGAAATACTTGGGTAAATGCAAGATTGTTAAAAAAAAATTATCAGGCAAATATAGGCAGGGATCAAGGTATACAGAACACTCTGAGAAAAAGAGAAACGATGGTTGAACAGTCCATTAGCTCCTCCAAAAGATCCTGAAAGAAATGGGATGGTTTGGGCAAAACTTCCTCCTGACTGCCCTGATACATAGTAGGTCAACTATGCATCCAGGTTTGCATGGGACAGGCCTGGTAGACTCATGTACTCCTTTTGTAATTATTAATAGTGCTTCATTTCACTCTCAAAAGTGTCTTGATATTGATGATAAAAATATATAGTGGACTTAAGATTTGTTACCCTTTAAAGGAACCCTTGAAGACATAAGGCTCTCAGGCAAAAGAATAACCTTCCCGGTGGGAATTGGAGGCTCACTTCAGATCAGACCTCCTAGATGGCTGTGCTTTCCAGAGATTCATGTGCTACATTTAGCCAAACACTCTTAGCAGACAGTGACAAGAGATATTTGGTGAGCCAGCTCAGTTTCTGAGAAATGAAGAAAGACATGAAGCCCTGAAACGAAGTATTACATGAGGCTCACTCTCCTCTCTTTCCAGTGTGAGTGTTGCCCACAAGGTACTGCTCTGACACTTGCTTCTCTCTCCCTCCTTCAGACAGCACTCCCTGTCCACACACCTGGGTCGTCATCTCTGTGCATCTCACTGGATCATCACCCCTAATCCACATTTCCACTTTTGCTCCCCAGTTCCAGCCCTAGCTCCTTCTGCCCACAGGCCATCATTCCCTGAATGTCCCGACAGCTCCTCAATTTTCAACTTGCCTACAAGCAAACCCACTCTTTCCCACAGTATACTTCCTTCTCTGGATTGCTATTTCTTTTAGATGGTACTAGTATTTTTTCATTTACTCTCTGCAAAATTCTATGACTTTCCCTCTCCTTTCACCTACCGCCCTCCTCCAATCCCTACAACTTTCCTTGAGTGAGGTTCATCGCACACATTTCCTTCTTTCTCTCTCCAAGGCTAGCCCACAGCCTAGAGCTCATTTTCTCAACTAAAGGCCTTTGCTTTCTTCCCATTCCCAAAATAACCTGTTATCCTGCAGCATTGCTTGACCGCAACACTCACCTGCTCAACAAGCTCGCCTGTGCATCCCATTTGTCCATAAAACAAAGTTCAGGGGTCTTCCTCAAGGAGCCAAGAGCTGTAACGATCTTGCCCCAGCTCCTCTCTGTTTGGAATTCCTAAACCTCTCATCCTGAATAAAGGAGTACCATGATTTGTGTTAAACAAGCTGTAGTTTAGGAATTGCTTTCATGGCCATGATCCCATTAGCTCAGATAACAGCACTGTGAGGATAGGAATTCAAGCACAAAGTCCCTTGTCCTCCTCAGCATAGCCCATCATCAACAATGTGGGGAAATAACTAGTTTGTCTTTTATAAGTGACTTAGCACTAGGTACATATGATACTCTTTGTTTACAAACCTTGACCTTAAAAAGAAAAATCATGACTGCCTGCTTCCTTGCCCCATATTTCTCTAGCTTCTATACCCTCAAAGTATATTTCAGAAAAATCCACCATGTCTTCTCATTATCTAAAATATGACACCTGTATAGACACATGAATTGCACCAAGCTTATCCACAACTAATATTTTTAGAATAGTTTAAGATTTACAGAAAAATTACAAAGATGTTACAAAGTTTTCATATACCCCATACCCAGTTTCTTCTATTACTAACATTTTACTTTATTATGGTGCATTTGTTACAATAAAGGAAATAATATTGGTAAATTATTATTAACTAAGGTTCATACTTTAGTCAGATTCCCTTAGTTTTTACCTACTATACTTTTTCTGTTCCTGGATTCCATCCAAGACACCACACTGAATCATGTCTCTGTAGGCTCCTCTTGACTGTGACCAGTTCTCAGACTTCCCTTGTTTTTTATGACCTTAACATTTTTGAGGGGTACTGGTCAGGTAATTTGTAGAATGTTACTCATTTGGAATTTGTCTGATGTTTTCTTTATGATTAGACTGGGGTTGCAGGTTTGGGGTAGGAGCAGACAAAGGTAACATCCATTTTTCTCACATTCATGCTGTTAGCATGACTTACCATTGCTAATGTTTACTTTGATTACATGGCTGAGGGAACGTTCGTCAAGTTTCTCCACTGTAAAATTCCTCTTTTTTTCCTATTTCCATATTCTTCTCTTTGGAAGGAAGTCATTATAGGCCATTATGCATGGCTCACATTTAAAGAGTGGGAAGTTATCTTCTACCTCCTTGAGGACAGAGAATCTGCACAAATTATTTTGAATTCTTCTGTATGGGTCATTTGTCTCTTCTTCCCCTTTTATTTAATTATTTTTTAAAATTTCAGTACAGGCTCATGGATATTTCCTTTAAACTTTGGGTAATAATTCAATACTCCTTTAGTTATTCTGTTGCTCATGTTGTTTTAGTTTTAGCCATTGGGAGATCTTTCAGTTAGCCTGCTGACACACCCCCATCACTGAGGTGTGGTGACTTGTTTTGTTTTGTTTTGTTTTTTAAGCATTTCCTTACTTTCTGGCACTACAAGATGAGCCAGGTTCATCCTGTATATCTCCTCCCTAGTCCTAGAATAAGCCATTTATCCAAACAGCCCTGGTTCCCTTTATTGGGAAATAGTATTAGAAACAAAGATTTGGGTACTAGGTATGCTCCAACTAAATTTGGATTTATCCAAATCCAACTAATTTTTAAGGATCCTTTGGATATAAGCTTATTTCTCACACATAAGAGATAATAAATAGGTAAACTAATTTTCACATATTATTTAGTGATGAGTCATTTCTGGCCTTTTTATAAGAATATTTTCATCCTATCTTCTTCTGATTGGATATCCTGGTGATGTAAATAAAATTAAAATGATCATAATAAAGATATCATTACTACAGCTGTAAGGAAAACATTAAGCTAAGAATTATCTAGACAATATCTTTTTATATTCTAATAGCATCTTGGAGACATAGGCATTATTATTATCCCATTCTATAGATGATGAAAGCGGTGTCTACCTTGATTGTCATACTGAGAACTAAATGAGAAAATACTTGCAAACCTCCTAGCACAGAGCATGCAGAAGGTGCTCAATAAATCATTATTTCCTCACTCCCTTGCCTCTAGAAAAAAGAAGAAAGAAAGGAAATAGGCAAACTTCAGCAACACATTAGCCGCAAAAATTCAGCTCATGGTCTGTGAGATGAAAAATACAGGGGTTATATTAGCTCATTTGTTTTCTTTGTTGCTATATAAATGTGATCTGATTCACAAGAGCCAAAAATCAACATGCTTCATGAAAGATCTCAAACAAAATGAAGATATATTTACCTTGAGAGTCAGGTCTGTTTACCAAGTATATAACCCAAATTCTCAAATACCAGAAAAACCCAATAACCCTTGAATATCTTTTTGGAGATATTTAAGTAGTCTAAGTTACTTTTCTAAAACTCCAATGTTTGGATGAAGATGGAAAAAACATTAAATAAATCCAAAACACCTCTTAAGTTTCTAAAGCTACTGAAATGGTACAAAGTTGCCAAAATACCTATATTTTATGCAGAAAAGTCTAGAAGCTTTTTTTCAAGGGAGTAATTTTACTATTATTATAAATCTTGGGGAAAGAGGTTGAACCACATGCAAATTTGCAAGCTTTCTTCGAAGAGAGTATGCTGAAAAATAAAAGGCTTGTTTTCATTCTCCATTGTCTCTTCCAATCTTTCCTTCCTCTTAATACTTTAGGAAGATGAAAATTGAGAGTTGGAGGAAAAACCAAGGGCATGAGCCTTCTAAGCAACAAAGGTGGCTTCAGAATTTAAATTTACTTTAAAAACACTTTCTAGCCTCTCTGCTGCCTTCACTCCAGCTAGAAGCTTTATTCACTGCAGACCTAATTCCAAACCTTTGCTAGTGAAATTCCTCCACTTGAAGAGCCCTTGCCTTCTTTTCTGATGCTCTGGATCATCATCAGATTACAATTCAATGTAAGCTTCACATACCTGAAAAGTCACCCCCAATAATAGACAGTCTACTCTGATTTCTAGAACTCTCTAGATTTTACTCCTCAAACCAATCTGAAGTACTACCCAGTACAACAGATGTACGTCCTATCTCCCCAGCTGAAATTTTAAGCTACCTCAGGTCTGTTTCTTTTATTCTCTCACCTGCTAAGCCTAGCTCATATAATCTTAATAAATATTTGAGTACTTTTCATTGATTGATTATGTCTGGGGGCAGCTATAGCCTTGGTCTTTAGAGGAAAAATCAGAACAAGGACGTTTCCCACCCTGACCCTGGGCTTGCAGGGGGTTCAGAAGGCATCTTCCCCCAGCAAAGGTTTTCTCCAGTCCAGCTTTTTGGAAGCTCCAGAGCTCTGAGAATACTCCTTTGATCGTATTCCTCTACAAGGGGATAATGGAGCTTTAAACATTTTTTTTTAACAAAAGAGCATAAAAAGTGAATTTAAAAGCAAATGGGGCAAGGATTTTTCCCTAGGAAGTCTTTCAATTTCACACATAGCAAATTCCTATGGTATGGACCTATTAGAAATGCTTTTTTTAGTCCCTTTATACATATTTATTATGTTCCTCTATGGCTCTGTTATCGCTTAATTTGACACCAAGCCTCCAAAGCCACATCTTCTTTCTTCCTGAACTATTAAAAAGAGGCAAAATATTTTAATCATGAAGTCCTGTATAATTTAGAGATTATCTTCTGTCTGCATGAGTTACAGCAATAATCAAAGGGAAGCTGGGGATTTGTAAAACTAAGGCTCTAATTTTTTGACAGGTGTTCTACTTGGTATGGAATTAACCTCTTTTCACATCTTATACATACATAAGAGCAAATCATTGAATATATCCGTGGTATACACAGACAACAAAAAGACAGAATCCACTAAGTAAGAACTACTCTGCCACAGTCTAAAGCTAGGATGAATTATTCATTAATCAAAGGAAAATAAATGATTGGCTGGGGGGGGGGCAGGTGTTCTATCAGCGACATGGCCTGGATCTGACTGACCAGCCCCACTGGTGGTCCTGGGGGGACCCAAGAGTCTTGATCCAGCTATTAGATACATTCTTCACTGCAGGCAAATGGAAGATTGGGAATGGCTACCAGGCCCTATATTATTTTATTACTTTCCAGTGCCCAACCAGTTAGGTTGGTGCAGTGGTTAACAACATGGCAACTAGAGTCAGACAGAACTAGGTTTGAACCCTAGATCCACTTCCTACTAGCTATGTGTCTTCTGGAAAACTATTTAACCTCCTAAAGTTTCAGTATCCTCATTTATACAACAGAGACAATAATCACATCAACCTACAGGATATTGTAAATAAGGTATTCCGTGGACATAGTGCCTGGCAAATAGCAATTGCTCAACTAAACACAATTCTTCTCTAGGAACCTGATTAGTATCTTTTTACCAATTTATTTGTTTTTACACTCACACAACAAATATCTTTTGAGTCAGATACAAAGTACCATATGAAGACTATGTAGCAGTAAACAAAACAAGCCTGGCCCCTATCTTCATGGCACTCACAATCAGTAAAGTAAGCATGCATAAAACAAGTAAATAAATAAAGTTTGCAATTATATAACTATAAGTGCATGGGGGAAAAGTAAGGTTACATGAAGGAGAATAATGGAGGGACATATTTAGATAGGGTACTGGAAGGAAGCAGATGGCGAATTCAAATGGAGTAAATGAGGGACGTCCAGAGAAAGACTATTCACTAAAAAAGTGTGGAGAGGGCTGCGGGAAAGCAGCAAGGAATGATGCCATTCCCTGGAGGCGGGTGAGGGACCGCTAGAGATAGCTGACAGCCTTCATCAACCTAAAAGGACAAGAGGAGGAAGCTGCGGGTGCAGAAAGCATCCTCTTGATAGAGCTTGCGGTAGAGAAGCACAGTCCACCCACATGACTCACCAAAGAGGGAGCCTGAGGAACAAGTACCCTGACATCTACACCCTCTCACCTCCTGACCCCAAGAGGGAGCTGGAGGGCAATGGAAGCCTGACTTTGCCTCCCTGAATACAGAGCAAGGTAGAAAGTGGATTTGAGGGGCACTGAGACAATATCCAACACAGGCAGTCAAGAAAGGCTTCTCTGAGAAGGGGACCTGTAAATGGAGGACAAAAAAATTGGGAAGGAGCCAACCAAGCAAAGGCAGAGAAGGGTGTTAGAGACAGAGGTGACCACACATGCAAAGGGCCTGAGGAAATGAGGAGCTTGGTGTGTCAAAGAACAGAAAGGAGGTCTCTGGAGCAGGACCATAATGGATGAGGGAGAAAGAAGAGCATAATGAGTTTGGAGAGGTTCTCAGGGGCCATTCACCTACCTTCGTCCTAGATCAAAACAGAGAGATTTTTGTTCCCACCAGCTGAGTGCTGGCCCCTGTTTTTTCACACTCTCTCCTCCTCCCCCACCAACTAGTATAGGCTGAACATATGTAATTACTACAAGTTGAAATCTTAGGAAACATCCTGAAACTCTATGTGTTTCCAAATATCATTCTATTTATTTGAAACACTGATTCTTCTTCTCCAATCAATGCCCAGTGACTGACTCTGAGATGAAACTTAAAAATCAACTTTCCTTAAATCAGCTTTGATTCACCATATCAGACAGAAAAAAAAAGAGTATCTTAAGCATTGCCAGATTGTACAGAAAAATTGTCCAAGGAACTCTGATTAATATATGTCCCTCTTCTCTCTATGGCAACTAGGAAATTGGTGGTTCACCTGCATTAGTGATGAGAGATGATAGCTGGTTTCTAGTCCTACCATCTGAAGTCAGAGATGCCCATGATGAAGGTGGTAGGGGCAGTAACAGATGGGTCCTCAAGTTCCAGGTACCTCTCATGGTGACACAGACAAGCCATGAGAGGAGACTGGTGCAATAGTAGCTGGAGGGCAGAATCATTGAAGAAAGGCTCAAAGAAAGTAGTCACATCTAGAGATTGGATTGGAGAGGGTGGGAGTGGTTGGTTGAGGATGAGATTTGGACAGGAATCTTTATTGCTAGTTGACTGAGCATGAACAACAGATAAGTGAGACGGTTGCTGAATGTGCTGGATTATTGTTCCTGATTCTACACTCCTTCCTGTTGTAGAATTACACATGTCCACGTTCTTTGCCACGTGACTTTTACATTATTTCCCAATAATGGAGAGAGCACACTGTAGGCTGAATATTCCCTGTCTCCTTGATGTTGAGCTTGGCCAAGTGACTTGCTTTGGCCAGTGGACATTTAGCACATATGATATGAGCAGAAGGTTTAAAGGAGCTGGCATGGTTTGGCTTTATCTCCTGTGGTCCTGTGAACTCCCTTGAGGAGAACATGTCCCAAGAATCCACATGAGTCAACCTGAGCCTGATGGAGTCCAGCCTGGCCCCACCATATTCAGCCTAGATCATCCAAACTGTAGCTGCCTACAGATCCATGTTTATCACACAGCAATAGCTGAGATGTTTGTTATGCAGCAAAAACTGATGAATATTAGGTTTCTGGCAAATGGGTGGGGATGGAAGCTGGGGTTGTTGAACCAGTGTGAATAGACTGAGGTGGTTTCTAGCACTATTACTGCCTCAGAAATTGATTGGCTGCAACCTCCTTGTATTTCATCTCTCTGTGTTCAGCAAGTTCATGCATGTGAGAGCCCTGTGCTTCACTCAAAATGACTATTCCAGAGCCAGAGGAATTCTACTAGCATCAGTCAGAAGAAATATTGGGATCATGTTTCTCTTTTTCTTTGTTGTCCAAATTGTTGGTTCCAAGCATTATAAAGTGTCAAGATCCTGCTCCTTGATAGGGGTCCCCACATGTCATATAATTGCAGGTATTTGTATAAATACCTTTATACTCCCCAGAGCTTCTCTTCATAAGTCAGACTGGCTGGTCCTTGACCATTCTCATGGCTTATGTTCCCATTCCCTGTCAAACAACCATTTGGCTACATCTGGCCCACACTTCATCATATTGCTTCAGACATCATCTCACCAGAGTCCAAAAGAGATACCAGAAACTCTCTGCTGGATGTTTGAGACAATGCATAACTCATAGGTGAAGATGCCACATGCTTTCCTCCAAAACACCTATAAAAGAAATTTAGCATACACTTAACTTATCTAGCTGCTCCATTTCCATACTGAACTCAAAATACATACTGCAAAAGGAATGGCTCTTACAGCTTCGGAAAGAACTCAGGTTAATGTGCTGCCCACTGGTTCCCTGGAAGCCCCGCAGGACACCAGATATCGTGCTAGGCACCGGGAGGAATGTACAGAATAAGAACAATTTTCCTGTCCTAGAAGAGTTCATGCCTTAAAAAAACAAAAAAGCATAAACAAAGGTTACTACTAAGAACAATAACAACTGATGGTGAAGACTAGCTCATGAACTGGCCAAGCTTTTTATAAAATGCATGTCACTGAATGCTTGCAACAATGCCCATTTTATAGTCAGAACAACTGAGGTTTGGAAAGGCTTAAGGCATTTCACCTAAGGTCACGTAACCTGTAAGTGGTTGGTGTAGGACTTAGCCTGTGTTCCTGACTCTGTTTGACCCTGAAGACTATGTCCTTAGCCACTGCCCTTACTCCCCCTCCAGGGTCATGATGCAGTAAAACAAGAGCCCCAGTGAAAGCACTGCCAAGTGTGATGGCCACACAGTGGAGAAAGTGTCATTCTGTGGGAAGAGAGAACCTATCCCAAAGAAGAATGCACCAGATTTCATAAATAGAAACATAAGGAAGAGGCATTTGGTCTGAGGGAACAGTATTTGCAAAGGCATGGAGGTATGAAAGAGCATGAGCCACTCAAGGAGGTAACAGAGAAAGATGCAAGATGGAAGCACCTTTCTCTCTCCTCCTCTAGTCTGTTAACAGACTACAGAGAGGTACATTGACACCTGACTGAAAAAGACCCAGAAGCATCTTGCAAATTAAGTAAATTCTTAGTGCACTTATAGGAATCATTTTTTTTTCTTTTATTTTGTCCCCTGATCTACCCTAGTTTGCATTTTTCAAAAATGAATCTCATTTTGCTGTTTGTTACCCATATATTGAACCTGTCTATATCTCTTGGAATAAATTCAATCCATCATTCTTACTGGATTTATTCCAGCACCACCCCAGTTTGTATAATTTGCAAATTTCATTAACATTCTCTTTGCTTTCTCTTCAAAACCATTAATAACACTGTTACATATGATCAGGCTTAACACCAATCTCTTTGGCACCCCTACTAATCAACTGCTCCTCGCTGGATGTCACACTATTCATCACCACGCCTTGTGTACAGACCCCCTGAAAATTATCAATCCCTATGACAGTGTTCATATCCAAGCCAGTGTCAATTAATTTCATAAGTAAAATTTTGTGACGGCATATCAAATGCATTACCAAAATCAAGATGTATTGCAGTGACTTCGTTCTTTACACTGTGAATTTTAAACAGCTTTCAGATCACTCTTGGATGATTTATTTGTGGCAACACCAAACTGCTTATTCACTCATGATTTCATTACTTCTTAGATGTTCTGGGCTATTTTATTCCATGCACTGAGATTTCCTAGAGGTAATCTCAGGGATCATTCCTCTTTTGAAAAGATAGGTGAACACATTTGTTGCTGGCCTGAACTTCTATGATCTGTGCAAATATATCAAGTTGTTTAAAAAGCAATTCTTTTTTTTCCTTGTCTGGTAGCATTTATAAAGTAGCTAGGTACCTCCACAAGCTTTGAACTTTCACCTGGTAAGCTGGTATTAGATGTCACCTGCTGAGGCAATGAACATGTGTTGCTGTCTGTGGATGAAACAACACAACTTTGGGGACCCTTGCACCTGCACCTCTATCCTGTAATTTCCTTATTCATTCAGCTCTGAGTGCAGATAATCCATACCATGAAATATCCCTGGCCAATGCACCCCACTGCAAGCCAGTGCACCCCAGATGCTGTATGCTTTAGGGACACAAACAAATTCAAAGTAAATGATTAGGACTGTAAATCTGCTGTTTCAAAATCATAATGTATCCAAAAGCTGAACCCACAGAGTATCAGGTTTTGTGGTCTTTTTTCCCACTTATCCCTGCCTATGACTCTTCACCTTCACTATTGGTGACAAGAATATTTAACAGATAATAAGATCTAAGTATGAACACTAATGATTACTATCCTAATGTCCCATATGTCTCAAAATAAGAAAGGATAAAATAAGAGGGGGGAAATTTTACAAATGAAGAAAGAGAAAAAGGAGAGGCCATTGGCTGGACAGCCTCATGTGAAGGAACAGTTTACCATGAATCACACCAAAAATTAGTGGGCTTTGGTAGGACTTCAGTGATTTCCAAATAAACACTGAACTATCCAGCTTACATCTCCCAGGTACTTACATAAGAGTTTGGCTGACGACTTATTCTGGTGGACACAAGATGCAAGGTTTCTAATGTACACACCTGCTGAGTTCAGGCTGCAGCTGCACTAAATGCTTTTCAGAATAAGGTTGGTATATTAAGGTTCTCCAGAGAAACAGAACCAATAGGACACACACACAGAAAGAGAGAGAGAGAGATTTATTATGAGAAATTGGCTCATATAATTATGGAGACTGAGAAGTCTAACAATATACCATCTGCAAGCTGGAGACCAGGAAAGCCTGAGAACCAGGGAAGCCAATGGCGTAAGTCCAGTCCAAGGGCAGGAGAATACCAATAATCCAGCTCAACCAGGCAGGAAGGAAAGAGACAATTCCTCCCTTTCTCTGATTTTTGTTCTATCTAGGCCCTCAGTGGATTGCATGAGGTCCACCCACATTGGGGAAAGCAATCTACTTTATTGAGTCCACCAATTCAAATGCTAATCTTATCTGGAAACACCCTCACAGACACACCCAGGAATAATGCTTACTCTGGTCATCTCATGACCCAGTCAAGTTGACACATAAAATTAACCTTCACATAGTCTCACCTCTAACAGGACTTAGAGCTGTGGGGCCTCAACCTATCACTGGGAGACTCCAAGATGAGTCAGTGCGTATTATAAAAATTATACATACGTCTTTATAAGAAAGTGTGTATGGGTGGGTACAGGTATTCTCTGCCTTTGGCTAGCTGTATTGCATTGTGACTGTGTTCATGGGACTGAACTTCAGCCAGGGAAGACCCACAGAAAGTCTCGCTTGAGCTTCCCTCATTCTGGACTGAAGTATTGCTGAAGTGTATGGCTTTCACTTAAAATCAAATCTTCAAGCCTGACTTTGCCAGGGCACAAGCTTCTGGCCTCAGTCTGGTTGGATGATGTATGTGGACGCTTCATGCATCTGGAGCTACTGGAAACTCTGTAGGGCCACCCCAGCACACTCTGCATATTACCTGCATTGATCCCAGTCCCCTTCATGAGATAAAAGCATGTCACCTCACAACCCTCCATTCATTTATTTATCAGCTACGTGCCAAACGTGTATATCTAAGTCATAGTACTAGACAATTTGGTGCCCCAAAAGAGGAAGACGGTTTGGTGTCCACTCTCCAGGCAGTGAGAGTGAGGCTGGGAAGGGTCATAGGACACATACACACACAAAAAAACACAAGGACAAAGACGGTGCAGTGGGTATCGCAGACATAAGATTATGGGAATTCAAAGGATGATGACATGACAACTGGTTTGGGGAAATCTAGAAAGATTTCACGAGGGAGGTAGAATTTAAAGGAGCAATCAGCGATTAAGCAATCAGAGATGAAGAGGAAGTCTTTGCAGACAGAGGGGTGTTGGTCCATGTCAACTGTGGGCCCACTCAGAGAACAGCATGCAGGCAGATGCCATGGCCTGAACCTGAATGAGTGTTAGTGAGTGACATTACAGGGAAATAAGTTGGGCCAGAAGCTGGAAGGCCTTGAATGTCAGGCTGAGTCTGAGTTTAATTCAACAGGCATAAATGCCTTCAAAGACGTATGATTTAATCACACGTCCTCTGTCTTTAGAATTGACCTGTTGAACAATGTTTCCTAATCCTGTGTAAAACTTTGCTCTTTATGCCCTTTATGAATACATTCATGAATGCATAATTTTATGGCGCTCTTCTACATGAAAGGTTGCCACAAGGGAGCCTTTACAAAGACAGGTCATATAAATTCTGCCTTCAATTTTACTCAGAGTCAACAAGTGAGGGCTAAGATCAGCACATGTAGAGTTTAACCCAGTTGAACCCGTATCTCTTCCTTACACTCTCTTCTCCCTTGCTTTTTAGCATAATACTCTCTCCTGGCTCTCCTCCTGTGTCCTTGAATAAATACCTTTCTCTGTCTTCTTCCTGATCCTGATTTCTTGTCCCTCTACCTTAGTCTGCTCCAGAACTAGACACTTGCCCTTCTCTTTTTATACTTCATTGCCCCTTTGAAAAAGCTTTTATATTTCCATAGCTTCAACCCCCACTTATGTGTCAATAACTACTGTCTAGCTTCTACCTCTCCTCTCACCAACATTTTTCAATGCCTCCTAATTACATCCACCAGAAAACACTTCAAAAGCAATGTGTTCAAAGCCAAGGTAATTTTCTTCCCTTTCCAAAATCTATCCCTGCTTGAACCTGTTCTCTGCATAATTTCCTGTCTCAATTGACAGTATCACTGCACACTACAGTGCTCACGCTAGAAACATGGGAAAACTTCTGAATCCTGCTTCTCCCTTGACCCCAAATACTACTGATTCTACTATTCAAAATTCTGTAGAATCCACACTCTCTCTCCACCCCAATCAGTTCGACGACATCTGTTTCCTGCGTTATTCCAGTAGTCCCAAGATTGGTCACCCTACGTATGGATTACCCTCCTTTAACATTAAACTGGTTCCAGAGAGATCTTTCTAAAGCACAATTTAACAGCAACAGTTGGTGAAACCAGACTTCAAGATTCTTTTAAGCTTTTATAAGAAGACACTGAAAAGAGACTCATAAATAAATAATGGGATGCAGATATGAATCAGACCTGATCCCTATCTCTAAGCACCACCCTCCTGTAATCTGATGTAAGGGAGGTGAGAAGACAGATGACGAAATTATGGACTACACTGTGATGAGGACTATGAGAGAAATATGCACAGGGTGCTGAGACAACACCCATGCAAGGCCTCCAATTTAGTCTAGAGAGTCAAGTGAAGATTTCCAGGAAAAATGACATCCAGTCCACTATAAGGAATGTGTAGGCACCAGCTAGACAAGGAAGAGGGAAAATGGCATTCCAGACATCAAGAACAGTATAGACAGACCCAGTGGTGTGACCAAGCTGTGTTCTAGAAGTTTGACGTGGAAGCAGGGAAGGGCCCATGTGGAGGAGAAACAAAAGCTGGGACCACAGAGGAGACACCAACCAGGTGAGAAAGTATCATGCTTATTAGTCAAAGTAGTTTGGATTTCTGCCTCCTTGTTACCATCGCACTAACTCTGGGTAGGGGAAAATGTCTCTTATGAGGTCATACCACCCACCTTGCACTGAGGCAGGTATAGAATCCAAATTCACTATAAGTACATTGTTCAGAAATATCAGGCTGAGAAATTAATATCAAAACTGGTCATGGAATAGTGAAACTTCTGGGTCCTATACTAAAAAAAAAAAAAAAAAAGGGAAACCTGTCCTGGAGGATATATTCGTACAACCCAAATACACCGGGCCCCCACAGAGAAACAACCCCCACTGAAGATAAGCTTACAAGCAAAATTTAAAAATCACAAGAAGACATACCACACCCTAAGGAGAATTAGTGGTTGCAGCAAATAGTAGAATTGGCATTCCAAGAAGTAGAAATATCTACGATACCTAAATAATTAAAATTTGGTATGCTCAGAATAATTAAAAAGAACAAAAGAAAAACTTAAAATACTAATGTTAGAAAAGGACACTAGGTTTTTCAAAAACTGGATTTTTAATAGAATCCAGTAAGAGTGCAAAAATGAAAAAACACAGGCATTGAAATAAAAGATTCAGTGGGCAAATTAAACAACAGATTAATGACTAGAAGGCACCACTAAGGAAACTATCCAGAACCTGCATAGGAATGGAAAGAGATGGGCGGTATGAACAAGGAGGTCAAATATCCAGTGAGTTGAACAAAACCATCTAACACATACAGTATTTACAGAGGAGAAAATAAAGATAGGAGAAAGGCAACACTGACTTTCCTAGGACTAAAGAAAATTTAAGTTCTCAGATTGAAAAATCAAAGTGAGTTCTAATCTTGATCAACTACGAACAATTAGAGGAAATTATTCTTTTCAAGCACACATTGATTTAATTTTTTTTAAAAAAAACACTGTTCTGTACAAGTCCACAAAAAGGGATCTCAACAAATTCCAAACACTCGATATCATACAGACCAAATTTTTTGTACATTCTTTGACAACAATATTTTAAAAGAAAGCAATAACAAAGAGATATTTAAAGGAATTTGAACTTTATACCAAAAGTGGGTTTTGGGGGGGCGGGATGGAGAGAACATTGGAGGTTAGAGGCAAGAAAGTGACATGGCCAGGTGTTATGTTTTAGAAAATTCTTTCCAGATGGAGCATGGAGGATGGCTCTGACCGAAGGTAGGGAGGAATCCAGGTGAGAATAATTAGGACCAAGACAAGCACAGGAGGAATGAAGAGAGAGGCATGCATTCGAGAGGATTTAAGGAACCGGAAACTAATGACTTATTAATTGGATACGGGGTAAGTGAGGGAAAGAGATCTAGAACTCAGGTTTCTGCTTTGGGTGAATAGTTTTGGGAGTCTTTCATGGAGGCAGCAACCACAGGAACCAGTGCAAACCACTATCTCACCCCAGCTCAGAACACTACACGTGACTACCTCTCGCATCGCATGTACGTGACAGCTAAAGCCATGAGCACTGATGGGGTCCCCAGAGAAAGCACGTAAAGTGAGAGGAGCAGAGGACCTTGGGGCACTCTGAGAAATACCAACATTTAAGGTCTCAACACTCTTGAAAAAGATTAAGCAGGAATAGCTGCAGTTTCAAGAGTAAGACCAAGATTTCACAGGAGGAGGAAGACCGAGTGTAAGCAGGGGGAAGAGGTAAACAAGCCTACGCGCATTGTATTTTCAGTCGTGTGAGTCTGGCTGAACCTGGCAGGAGGAGTTTCTGCAAAATGTCAGGCATGAACGTGGGGGTAGTGTGGGATGGAGTGAGAGGGACGTGAGAAAATGTTAAGTGGTAATTGAAGCTACTCTTTGTTGAGGCTTGACCATTCAGGGAAGTAGAGAGACAAGGTGGTGGCCTGAGGGTTACCTGGCCTGAAAGAACAGGAAGCCTTTCACATAGGTGCAACTATTGCATATAGTAATTTGTTGGAAGGAAGGAAGGGACGGAGGGAGGGAGAAAATAAGTGAATACCATTTTATTGAGATTTAGATCTCTGCAGATAAATTGGTATCTTTTAGGATAACAAACTTTAAATGACATATCTTATTATTTTCTTATCTTGCCCTAAAAAATATATATGTAAGTCATCCTATTTTCATGTAGTCAAATATTCTCAAAATGGGCAGCTGAAAGCATCTACTACTTAAGCTTCATCCAAATCTCCTAACCCTTGTTTTATCCTTCACTGTGTTTCCAACAGCATATTTAAAGCTCTTATGTAGTGGATGGCAGAGTTCAAGCCAGGGGAAAGATAACAGCACTTTTGTCTCTCATTATCCCAGTCAAAAAACAATTTCTCAACAAATTAACAAATGAATTGATCTAAATCCCACCTCTCCTGGAGATAACCGAGTTGTAGGGATAAAACACAAAGTGGCCTGCCCAACACTCCTAGTTACAGATTCTTTGGAAGGGTAACGTACAGGGCTCCACTCTTTGCCTAAAGTCCTTGCCATCAAGTATGATTAAATAAATTCAATAAATGGTCAGTTACTAAAATTCTGGGAATAGATTTTGTTCTGTTTTGTCTTCTTTCTGCATGTTTGTGTGTTGTAAGGAGAGTGGCAGAACTAAGAGTTCACCCCATTCAATAGCAACCAAACGAAATTTATTCATGAATACAATAGCAGTTTTGGGTAACGGTTTTAACAGGAGAAGCAGAAAAATACAGTATTAACGACCCCATTTTGAGTCATAATTTATTTCACTGATTTGGATTTTCTGCCCTTTTCTAGAGGAAAACATTATAAATATAGTTGAAAGCGTTTATCATCTGAGATGCACCATTTGGAAAAGAAAACAGGAGAACATATTTTTAAACCATATATGTCCACCGTGTTCACCCCTCGCATAAATAAGCAGCTCCAGACTTTGCAAGAAATATTAAAGTTCATTTAAATTGCAAATCTGACCTTATTAAAATGGCTTTCTCAAAGAGCCATAAACAAATAGAGTGCGTTGGTAATACTGCCAAACAACAGAATACATTCTCAACCAGTTGTGTAATTAAAGTGGAAAAATAGAATTTTCACAGTTCTGAATGACTCAGAGATGGACGAACAAAACATGTTATGACAATGACTTGAGGTGGGAGAATGCATCCATCTGGAGGGGCCCTTCAATAAATGTCTCAGCACAATTACTCTTTGAAGTAAATGTAAGTTCTTACAACAACTTGAAAACAATATTATACTGTTGCTAATTTAAAGTGTTCCGAATACTTTTCCTACACCAACCACATTCCCTCTTAATGCTGGAAGCACAGCCATTAAGATTTGCTGTGTTTGGGGTAAGAATAAAAATGAATCTGTTAAGAACGAGCTTCTATCTGCAAATGGCTAGAAAGAGCTAATAAATTTCAGAATTAAAAGCCAAACAGATATGCTTGGCTGGTTACCGAGTTTATGGAAAATCCATACCTGAAGGTATATTTTAATTAGTGAATTGTCACCTAGCAAATTATTTCCTTTTACTTAAAAAAATAATCCAAGGTGCAGTAGGCCACACAAATCAGAAGAAGTTGAGATGGAACTTGTCTTGGTTTGAGCTGAGTTTAGCAATTGTAGATTTATAGCTAAGTAAGTTCTTCCACAAACATCCAGGGCAGAGTGATGAGTTTAAAAACAACAATAATAATAATAAAGTGAAGGTGTGGGATGGACCACAAACACTTAAGCTCTCCACTGACTTGAAATGAGATCACCACCAAACACCCGCTAACTGCTTCAAGCCTTGTTATGTTCTATTTAGATGTGACTTTTTGATTTACTCGTTGAGTCATTCAACAAATGTTCACAGAACGCTCACTGTTCTAGATACACAACTAAGTACTAAGAATGCAATATGAACAAAATAGATGCAATTCCTGCCCTCACAAAGATGAGGACTAATTTAGTACAATGTGTCTCAGAAGGCAGGATAAGTTTTACCTCATTTTAGAAACATTTCTATCAAAAATGGTTAAAATAAGTTTTGATGCCTAAGTAAGTTGTTTGCTTTTTGTTGCACCTTTAGGAGGTAATGAGGGGTGTGTGTGTGTTTCAAAGACATTTTCATTTTTCTATATTCTCTGAGATTTTAATGATTCCAAGCCTCTTTCACAGAGAGCAGTTCGAACCTCAGATAAGCTGTCATTAACCCAAAGGCATATATCTCTTCAAACATCTCTGCATTTGTTTAACAGCTCTTGGAAAATAGAAGCTCTTGGTAAATACAAGCAAATGGCAAGTTTTTGCTCCCTGAAGTTTGTCACCTGCCAACTTTCTATGTTGTCTAGTATATGAGGCTAAAATTTCAGCATCAAGTTCAAACTTTGCAGCATACTGTCCTGAGTAGGCTTAAATGTGTCCCTTAACCTCTCTGTGCCTCAATTTCCTTATCTGAAGTGAGAAAACGTCTACCTCCAGTGGTTTTCAGAAGACTAAATGAGATAATACAGGAGAAAGCTTGTGTCAACTCCTGTCTGTAAACACTGTTGCTGCATCTACCACTTTTACAAACAATAGCAGTTACCATGACTATGACCACTACCTGCAATACTGTAACTATTATAATAGAAGCCATAAAGAACTTTGATAAAGCAATCTGAATTAGCCCAGAGAACCTTAACTTGAGCTCACTGGCACGAGCAGCCAAATATCTGAGCATCAGTGCAATTGGAAACTGCAGGTCAACTGGAAATTCCTGGTAGATCTACAGTTTGGTATGATGCAGACTGTATCACATCAGACTGTATCCCCTCATTATCTCAGGAGGATAAGACTCTGCAGATCACCAAACTGTGTGTATCTGGCTTCAGAGAGTAGCCTCAGATTAGGCCATGGTTGTGACCAGGCCAACTACCAGGATGAATAATAAGCATATCTGCCTGATACTGACATATCTAATGATAAATCAACTGTTTGAAACTCTCCAGAATCCAGGAATATCTGCCTCCATTCATGTGGAGTTGAGGTTTCATTGTTTTATCTCATTCAGTTCAATAATCAAACATTAGTTGAGCATGTTCCTTGAAGCGTGATAGGGAGCTAGATTTTATTACAGGTGCCACAGGGACCCATTGGAGAGTTAATATGTACATATATGTACTCAGCACAGCAAGCACTCAATTATTCCTAGTTCCCAATAATTAAAGATGTGAATACCACAAAACTACTAAAACAGAAATAAGAAATAGAAAAAGAAGCAAACCACCAGGCTAACTGAGTTACTGAATTTAAGCATTTTGTTTTGTTCTATATATAAGCAATTCAGAGCAAAGAATGTGTTTTTGTTCTTGTGATTTTTTTCTCTCTGTAACACCAGGAGAGAAAGAAAGTTTCACATGAATAATGACTAAAATGCCCCCAGATTCCTCATTCAGAAAGGATCATTTTCTATGTTTGAAATGTAATGAGAAAAATATCCATCAGTGCTAAGTGCTTGAGTGTGGCTGTTCCCAACTAATAAATCACAAACCCTAGTCCACTCGATCCCAAAGCCTGACCTGGGAGATTGCCTCGCTCCCCTCTTTTTCTACTCTGTCCCAACATTTTGGATAGTACTAAGCCTCTCAGACAATTGCCACTGTGGAGGTTTGGGTGTGAGCCTGCACCTCAATATCTATATCTTATCTGTGTCCATATATATATATATATATATATATATATATATATAACTCATGGTGTCATTAATACATCAAATTAATATCAAATTGTAGCTGCCAGCCCAACTTAATAATGTCTTTTATTATCACACACAACTCTATCCTCTCAATCCAACCCAGTTAATGTCAAAACTTAAGGAAACTGAAAGGTATTCACTGTTAGAGAAGGTTGGGAGACCTATTTGAACATAATTCCAAGCTATTTGGGAATTAGCTTTAAGTTACAGGAAATTGCCCCTGCTGAAGCCCAGAAGCTGTGGGAAGAGGAGTCTAAATTGGGAAGGGAATGAGGGGCTTGGGAAGAAGTCAAGCCCTCCTTGGGCATCAGTTATCCTGATAAACAGCCTGTTGTCTCCACTCAGTCTACGCATGCCTCCTTGTTCCTACTAATTCTGGCTCAGGAAATAAAATCACAAGACTGGAACTGAGCAAAAACAACAGGCAAACTTGATTTAAGCTTCGATTTTCCATGTAACACAGCTTGAAAATAGCAAGCTATATGATTCCTTAAGGGGATAATAAAGAACATGATGCATTTCTCAGAAGGCTTAGAAAAAGGCTCCCCCGGCACAGCACATGACTCTATTTTCTAGAAATTGTGAAGAAAACACCCTTCTCATCTATGCTGTTATTTTTATATAACTTATGGAACTTCCTAAAAATGCCTACTAAGCAATACCTCCAGCATAAGGCTGTAGTCCAGTCTAAATGTGAGTCGGGTCAGCAGGTATTTATTACCTACTGCATGCATGTCAGGTGCCAGGCAAAGTTGAAGTTACAGAAGAACCTGAAACATTCTTTTCCCTAGAGAAATTGTCAGGGTAGAGAAGCAGCATCTACACAGAAAAGTGCAGAGACAGAAATGAGCACAGAATACAGCACTGGAGCATCACACAAGGTCTATATGCGGTAAAAATAAAAGTGGTCAGGAAAGAAGGAAGGTGACAGGAAAGGTATCACAGGCTGGGCGAAGTCTGAGCAGACTCAGAATAGGTAGTGTCCTGCTGGTGGGATGCCAGGCACTATTTGGGGGCTTCCAAACCCTGCATTGTAGAATTGTGACCTACACACTGTCACACACAGCTAGATTCAGACTTCCCATTACCAGATACCTGCTCTCTGTCTTTCCAAGAGCATGTCAGGATTTTCCTCCAGACCACAAAATTCCTACCTACTCAAAAATCTCAGGGTGAGTAGAAATGGCACACTCCAACTAATGGGGATCTTGTATACTGGTAAAAATCATCCTGAGTAGTAGAGAGCAGAGGGGTGGTATTTTGGCAGGATGTTTTTAAAACCTCAAAAATGTCTCTTTGACTCAATAATTCCACTTGGAAGAATTTATGTTGAGGAAAAAATAAGGCTGTGCATAAAGATTTAGCTCTATTTTTGTATATATAATGAAATGTTTGAAGCAACCTAAATAACCAAGAACAAGAAATCGGTTCAAGAAAATTATGCTACATTGATATGATGAGGTACTATTTAGCTATTAAAACTGAAAGATTAATAAGCATTGGCATGAAAAGATGTTCATGACATATTAAGAATGTTACAACTTTTTATGTATGATATAATTCTAATTTTGTAATTTAAAAGTGTGTGAAACATATACCTAAACACCACTTTTACATGTCCTTCTGTATATATCTATAATTGAAGATATGATAAAATACCAAAGTGGTTATCTCTGGATGGTAGGATTACGGGTGCATTTTATTTATTTTCTTCTTAATTATCTGCATTTTATCGATGTTATATAACTCACATGTATTGCTTTGGATATATAAAAGTGTTAAAAAGCAAACTCTCAGGGGAAACTAATAGATGAAATACGTCTAAGAGCCACAGTGATGGGACCACCATATGGTCTGCAGGGGCCACAGGTTGATGTTTGTCTATAATTCAACTCTAGACAAAACTGCAGCAGCAGAAAAGAAATACATTTTGTTTACCAGTCGGCTTTAGCCATTTTATCCAAGGCAGGCCAAAGATGGCCTGGAAAATAAAGTTTGCAGCCACTGAGCTCAGCAGCTTTGACTGTCTTGGAGTTATTGCACATGAATCAGATAAAGATGAGAACAGGCAACATGCAGCAGGCACAGTCATGCATGAAGGCAGTAAGGGGGTTTGTGTTTTTCTGGCTTTAAGAGAGCTCAAATTGCACCACTGGCTCTGTGTGAACATATGGGGACAGGTTCATGGCAAGGCCATCTGGAACCCAATGGGAGCCTGCTCAGGGAATGAAGCATGCACCCTCGGAAAAGTGACACCCATACTACACAACTTAATAACCGTTTATAGGCGAGTGACAGAAAGCACACCAAAACCACATTACCCACTGAATAGGGAAAAATAAATAAATAAGCAGAATTCATTAACTGGTGGAGAAAATGATTATAGGGTAAATAAAAACCATCCAGAGAAATGGAGATGAGGACGTATTAAGGAAGAAAGGAAGATAGTATAGTCAAAGAGGGTACTGGAATGAGGTGGAGAAAGGGCAGGCAGCCTGCAATGAAGCAGACAGGATATGCTGGCTCCAAACACAACGTGAAACGTAGTCAAGGTGAGAAATAAAACGGAGCTCACTCATGCATACATGGTTGGGAAATACAGAAATTCGAATCCCAGCATGGCCCAGGAGTAGCACAGACATGGTGGATGAATGTCTTTATAAGAAAGGGTCCACTGAAGGGTTATAAAAAGGCAGTAAGCAGAGCAAACAGAGAAACTAAATGGCTATCTACAGAACTGGGGAATGGAACCAACAACCCAGAGAGCCCAACTATTTGTCAGTGCCTGTGAGAGCTGGGGGCTTGCTTTTCTTTTACACCTACTTCCATTTATCTCTGCTATTCTGGAAGAGATTCTTTGGAGGTAAACCATGTCCTGACAAGTCACCTCAAAGAAACTGGTTCCACTCTGCCAAGCGCTCATTATTGCTTTGGCCGTATAGGTGTGCAAACTCCTACTCCATGTGACATGTCCCCAAACCAAGAATTTTATCTAAGACTTCATTGGTGAAAGTAATGATATTCATATCTGAGCTACATTCCCTGCAACATTTATCTCCTTGGTTTGGGAGACACCTTACTTACTTTCTGTACTTTCGCTGATGCATAACTTACAGATAATGACCTGATTCCCTCAATGACTAAGTTCTTTCACAATCATCTTTGTGGATGATACTCCCTGTTTAAACTACCTGTGTTCACCACACTAAGTCACCTACTAAACCCTCCAGGAGAACTCTGTGCCAGCACCCCCCAGCTGTGGGTAGGGTTCCACAGCTTCCACCACAACCTCCTTCCATTACTGGACTGACAGCTCCCTGAAGACATGGATGGAACCTTTTTCCGCTTTCACATCTGTCCACCAAGCTTACAGGCTGGCACTTAGATGGTGTTCAATAAATGCTTGCTAAATGAGTAAACAATTGAGCATACAGCTTCCTCTCAAGGCCTCCCCTCTCCCTCCTTTTGTTCATGTTTTGGGAAGAATACACAGGCAGGGAGAGAATGGCTAAGGCATATTCTTGCATATGAAGGGTGGCCTCCTACCCTTCCTGAGTTGCTAGGTAGATTTCATCCCGATCTCCTTGCTGTCTATTCGTTGGTTCAGTTTGTATTGAGCACTTACTGGGGGCAAGGCCTGTCCTTGGCACAGTGGGTCCCAAATGCCCTGACCTTTAGGAAGTTATAATATAATTCTAAATTTATGATTAATATACTCATGCGGAGTTTAAGTATTAGCTCCCATTTATTTAACACCTGCTATTAACTCCCTGCAGGTCAAGCTCCCTTGGCTGCCGCTTGTGCCCTGCAAGCCATCAAGATCAGCATGGCCTCCTGGTTTCCAGTGGTTCAGCCCTTCTCCCTGATCTCTACTACTTAAGGGCTTTCTCATAAATGGAGTATCGACATAAATTATTTCCCCTAAACCATACGGTATTGTCATTCCTTTTTTCAGATGAGAAAACTAAGGCACATAGACATTGTAGAACTCATAAGAAGGTATATGGATAGTTGAACTGAGCAAGTATCAAAACCTGTGTTGTCCTAAAATACCAGAATGCCCCTCTAACTCCATAGACTCTCTCTCTCTTAACACTTTCTTTGTGACTCCTTTTAGACATTAAAAAAAAAATCTCCAAAAACTAGTGCAATAGTTGTCATAAGACAAAAATAGTTGGTGGTAAGAGCCAAGCTAGTGGCCATGGCCCAGATAATAACAGATCTGTGTTCTGATATTGGAGCAATCATTTTGGACAAGGGATGGAGCCAGTCTCTTTATAAACTAGTTTTTGAACTCTGCACTTGGTGTCACACTGTCAGGAGAGAGAGAAGGACTTCGAATTGCTCAGGAGAAAACAGATCAATGCTGAATCCCTGGGAATGGTGTTTGATTTGTTACATCTTCACAAAAAGAAATGCCTATGTAAAGAGTAGATATTCGTAGATATTAAGAGGCCTTTTTGGCAAAACCTATGCAGCAGAGCAGGCTCGAACCCTTGAGCAAGCTGCCATCAAGCAAATATTTGAGAAGATATGCAGCAAATGTGGCATTTTGTCACCTCCTGGCACAACCACAGACCTGCCAGCTAATGAACGCATTTCACTCTGCTGCTTTAAATTAATGGAAAGAGCTAGTAATTTGATTTACTTGCTATTAAAGCAACACTCCAAGACTCTGTCTATACCTCCTATTGTGTTAGTTTGGGTTCTCCAAGAAGTGGATGCCAAAATGGGATTGGACATGCAAGAGATTTATAGGGAAAAATGTCAGTGAGGAAAAATGGAAAGGGAGCAGGTAAAGGCTGGGAGAGCTAGCAAGCCACAAGGTAGGCCTAACCCATTTGAAGAAGAGAGGTAAGGAAGAAAGTTTGGGAGAAATGTCCTCAACTGTTACGCAGTCCAAGGAAGTCTCCATCAGGCTGTCAGGGAGTCCTTGAGCCAAAGTTGCCCATCAGAGGAGTCCTGCATCTTGCAGAAATGAGACTGCACCTGTGTCCCTGCTGTGCTCAGTCATTAGCTGGGAACATCCCAGAGAAAGCATGGGTAAATGACAACTGAAGGAGTCTATAGAGCCTGTAAGCCACAGGTGAGCCAGACTTTATCTAGGACATTTATTACCTGGCACCCTTTGACCCTCACTCTAACAGGGAGCTGCTACCCTGCTGTGCTCAGTCATTAGCTGGGAACATCCCAGAGAAAGCATGGGTAAATGACAACTGAGGGAGTCTATAGAGCCTGTAAGCCACAGGTGAGCCAGACTTTATCTAGGACATTTATTACGTGGCACCCTTTGACCCTCACTCTAACAGGGAGCTGCTATGATGTTTTTGGTCTCTTGGTAGCAATGTCAACTCAGACCCTGTACTAGTCCATTTCTGTTGCTTATAACAAAATACACAGAATTGGGTGGTTCATAAAGAAAACAAAATTTATTGCTCACAGTTTCAGAGGCTAGGAAGTCCAAAGTCCAGGGAACACATCTGGTGAAGGCTTTCTTTGGTGGTGACTTCAGTGATGGCAGGGTATCACACTGCAAAATGGTCAAGCAAAGAGAGACACTAACCTCCTCATTCACTCTCCCTTTAATACCCTCAGAACCATGCCCATGACCTCCATTTTTAATCCACTCACTACGGCACTGTCCTACTTCCCCAAACCCCCACCTTTCAATTCCATAATAAGACTTCGCACTCTCAACAGTTACACTGGGGATTAAGTTTTGGGAAGACATTCAACCCAAGGCAGACCCTATGTCTAATTGTCCCCAAAATGTCAGATTAACCCCCTCTCCCCATTCTACAGTCATCCAAGTAAATGGCCCAGGACCCTTAAGGAAGGAGCTGGGGAAATCATCATTGTGCATACTTACCATGGTCAGAGTGTTCTGGGTCTGAAAATTGATTCAAATCTAGGAACTCAGCAAGGGACTGGGACTTTCTCTTGGGTGAACACCCTTGGCCTCCTGCTTCTCCACTTCTGTCATTTTGTTGTTGTTGATAATATTAAGCAGCACCCTTGTTGGCTGCTCACCTATTTGCCCTAGGAATACCATGTTCTGTTTACCGCCTCCACAGCTCCCTGATGGTCAAGCCCCTATAGCTGCCCCTCCAACCTTGCCATGGTAACTGTGGCTTTCTGGCTCCCAAGAGTTAAGTCCTGTCCCCCAGGGCTCCAACATCCCCATGGAGATGAACAAGCCCATCTCTGTGGACATCTCTCTTGCCATCTTCCCTGACCTGCATAGGAGCCACCACCAAATTCCTTAGTGATGCTGGTTTGCCTCTTGCTGGCTCATTCCTGATGACTTCAGTGAATGGTGTGACCACTGGACCATCCTGAGGATCATGGTCCTCTGGTAGGTTGTCTGGCTCACATAATATACACATTCCAGCAAGCCCACTTCCCTCAGCCTCTTTATTCCTTCCCTGACTATCCAGGCAGCTCAGACATTTGACTCAGCTCAACATTGGCTATCACCTTCTCCAGGATCCTATGAGCCGTAGTAGCTGCGAGTTTGCTTCATCCCCTGGGTTCTAGCCAGAGTGTTAAGTCTGTGTCTCAAGAAAGTGTCCTCAAGTCAATGAATTTTTGCTCATCAGATTTATATTCTGTCCCTCTTGATCAAACATCCTTAAAATGCAATCCCTGGAATATTTATCTGTCTCCCACCAATACACTCTAGCTAATTCTTACTGCTCCTTTGGGATATGATCTCTTTTCTCCCTAATTAGGCCCAGCATGTCCCCAGCCAAATAATGTTGGAATTTAACCTTAATTATCAGCCTGACATTCAAAGTGTAGGGACAGATTTTGGGAGGCAGAGGCCAGTTTCCCTGTGGAGGAAGGACCTCAGCAGTGTCTTCCAGCACAAAGAAGAGTAGGCCACCTCTGAAAACTCTAAGGGTTCAGAAGCAGGGTCTGCAGAGCCAACATCCTCAAGAGTATCCATCAACATGTCTTTGTCCCATTTTTCAGGGTTACAGGTTTTCCCACTGAGAACTCTGGTCTTAGCAAGAAAGACCTATCTCAATTGAGCATTTAAACATCTCTGGAGCTCTGCAGGTCTAACTATCAGATCTTCAGTCTGATGCTTAGCTATGTCCACTCCGCCCATGCAGGATATAAAGGACCTTTTGTCAGACATCATCAAGGAGTCCTTCTGGCTCTCACTCTTAATCTTTAACTGCTTCTTAATGGCCTTCGATTTCTCATCCCTCTTCAGGACATCAATCCAAATTCGCAACCAACACTTCTGTCTTTGCAGGCATTATTCCCCTTCTATCTTTCAAATACCTGAACTATCACACAGACAAGGGTGTTCTTCTCCACTGGGTGGTCTTCTCAAGTCACTTTAGTGAAAACTTTAGCAATTGGGTAACCACTGAGTGCCAGGGGCTATCCCTGCCCTACAATCCACTCAGAACAGCATCTTGTCTGCCTGCCAGGCAGTGAGTCTGACAGTCCCAGAACCCCATCTTACCTCCTGTTTCCTCAAACCACTGTGGGCACCACTTGTGTTAGTTCAGGTTTTCCAAGGGGATACCAAGATGGAATTAGACGTGCAAGAGATTTATTGGGGGAAATTCCAAAACTCATGTGGAAATCTGATCTCCAATGTGGCTTGGAAACTGATTGAGTCATTGGGGCAGATCCCTCATGAATGGATTAATGCTCTCCCTGGGAGAGAGGGGATTAATGAGTGAGTTCTTGCTCTATTAGTTCCTGTGAGAGCTGGTCCTTTAATAACCCTGGCACCTCCCCTGTTCCTCTCTCTTGCTTCCTCTTGCCATGTAATCTGCCTGTACCCACCTGCCATTTTCTGCCATGAGTAGAAGCAGCCTGAGGCCTGTGCCAGATGCAGCTGTCCCAGAATCATAAGCCAAATAAACCCCTGTTCTTTATAAATTACCCAGTCTCAGGTAGTTCTGTTATAGCAACACAAATGAACTAATACACATGGTCACCAAATCTATGTGCTGCAGTGATTTACTAGAAAACATAGAAAGGTTCCAGGATCTAGCAGAAAACCTGGGGACAATCAGAACTGAAAAACAGGCAAAGAAGACACTGACTATCATTAGAGGAACTGATAAAAACACTCATCCCTTTGGCAGGCAGAATTCTAAGGTGACTCCCATGACCCTCATCCTTGTATAATCTCCTGCCCTTGAGTGTAGGTGGAATCTGTGAATATAATGAGATATCACTCCTGCGACTATTACATTATATGGCAAAAGGTACTCTTGCAGATGCAATTAAGGTTACCAATCAGTTGACTTTGGATTAACCCAAAAGGAGATTATCTGAGTGGGCCAGAGAGTTTTCTCCAGTTGGTAGCAGAAGAAGGAGAGGGCAGTTCAAGGTGTGAAGGGATCATCTTGAGGGCTGCGATCATGTGAGCAGGCTCGTGAAAAGGTCACAGGGAAGCACTGCAAGCAGCCTCTAGCAGCCTCCAGCTGACAGCCAGGAAATGGGGACCTTTGTCCTACAGCATAAGGAATTGAATTCTACCAACAAGCTGAAAGAGCTTAGAAGCAGTTTCTTCCCCAGAGCCTCAGAGGATATAGCAGCCACCTTGGGACAACTTTAGTGTGATACCCTGAGCAGAGAACCCAGTTGAGGCATGCTTAATTTCTAATCTAATAAACTAGATCAGAAGAAACTATGGAATGGTTTTAAGCCATCGAACGGCATGTCTGTGGCAATTTGTTACACAGCAATAGAAAACTAATACAACTCCCCTCACTCCTCCCCAAAACACACAAATTAGTTATGTATGATGAATGGATGGATGACAGACAGATACACAGACAAATTTCTATATTGCTTTCTAATTCTAAGATCACCAAGACTCTGCTGTTATAATGACTGGTATAACTTGATACATCTCATCATATTACTTTTTTTATTTATTAATCCCTCTTTTCATAACAATTTTATTAACAAAAATAACCTTTATTAAGCTTTTATCTTTGACCAAGCACATGTATCATTTCATTTAATCCTAACCAAAATCCTATAATGTAAAAACCATCTATTCTTATACTTTATCTGTTCACAATATTTCTTGAGGATCTACTATATACTGAACACTGTTCTAGGCCCTGGGTATATATTGGTAAATAAAGTTTTACAAAATCTTGCTGCTTTCATGAAGCTTACTCTAATGGGAGAGCTAAATACTAAATGAGTAAACAAGTAAATGGATAAGAAAGCTTTATATTTAATAAATGCTATGAGAGAAATAAAACAAGGTAGTGGAATAGTGAGTGGCTGAGGTAGAGGATGGCCACTTTAGGCTAAGACTGATTAATGGAAAAGATCCCATAACCCAAAGTTCTGAGGAAAAAGCATTTCAAGCAGAAGCTATCACAAGGAAAAAGTATAAAGGCCTGAAGCAAGAAAGAGCTTGGCACATTCACAAAAATAAAGGCCAATGTAGAAACTGAGGCTCAGAAGAGCTGAGTAGGTGGCTATGGTCACCCAGAGCCAGTAACTTGTAGAACTTGGATTTGAATGCAGGTCTAGTTCCTGAGCCTGAGGTATTACCCACAATGCTCTCCAGCAAGGGTTGGGAAACTATGGTCCATAGCCCAGATTCAGCCATGAAGGGTTCTTGTATGGCCCACAAACTAAGAATGGCTTTTACATTTTAAAAATGATTGAAAAAGTAAAATATATATATATTTCATGACATGTAGAAATTACATAAAATTACATAAAATTCAAATATCGGTGCCCATAAATAACGTTTTATCAGCACACAGCCACACCTGTTTGTTTTGGAATCATCTGTGACTGCTTTTGCACTGCAACAGCAGAGTAGAATAGTTATTAGAGAGACTATAAGGTCCATAAAGCCTAATGGTTTTGCTACTGGCCCATTACAAAAAAAGTTTACAGACGCCTGATCTACATGTTCTTCTCTCACCACTTGAATGAGTAGGAGATATTTGCTAATAGTAAACAGCTATGGCTCCCACCATAAAGCCTAATGGACGGCAGGTTTTCCCACTGCTCGAGCTTACAGGCAGGCAAGAGTTTCTGAAAATCTGGGATGAATGGTTCCACTCTCTTTGTTTCAGGTTTAGGGTTATTTATGCTACTTCAGTTGTTATTATTATATCTTTAGCCTTAAAGAGAAGATTAGGGGAAGGGGAGAGAAGCAGGAGCAGAGAGCTAGAGAGGAAAATGCACAGGATGAAAAGAGACCTGGTCACACTTCAGAAATGGGGGGGGGGGGATGAGGCAAGTTATTTATGAGCATGAGGAAGAGAATTGGGAAATACAACATTTTTAATGGATTTTTTGGAGACCCTCTGAAAGATCATGTGGAATCACAAATGGCAAGGAATCCAGGTCTTATTACTTATTAGTAAGCACAATCATTTTAATGGCACTATGCTCCAATTTTCTCAACTCTAAAATCTTAAGGAAGGGGTCATTCCTATTAGGTGAGGATCTCCTACTATTCACCCAATACCTCTACAGCATGGCACATTTAAGTAGACATCCATATATCTATTCTCCTCACTAGCTTACGTGCTCACTTTGTAAACCCTGCTCTTTAACTAGTATCTGCTCATTGGTAGGCCCTCGAGAAATAGTAGCTGAATGAACAATAAATGCTAAGACAGTTAAATCAGATGTGTGTGAAATTAGATGTAAGTGAAAGCACCTAGCCCAGGACCCAGGACTTTCAAAAGACTTAATACATGTTAGTTTCTTCCAACTATGACAGAAGCAAAATCAACCTGCCCCTCCACTTGCTAGCTGTTGCAATTTCACAAGCTTGTCATGCTAAACACCAAAATGCCACCTGCTGAAGTTTCATAATCCCCAGGGAAAAAGATAGAGTCGAAAGCTGTTTCCTTGATAAATTACCCTGGGTGTTTCTTTCAAAAGCTGTTTGCAGATGACATAATCACACCAAAGAACAGACTCGCATGCTCAGGCTACCATTCTCAGATACGATGACTTATTTCCCAGAGAAAATTGAAGAAGGGAAATGTGCTTCATCCTTCTCTGCAATTTCTCATGGAGAACGGGCATTCTCCTTTTGTGTTGTTGTGGGTTTTTTTATTTTTCAACAAAAAATGTTGAACACCACGATCAAAAAGTTGTAACTCCCACAGTCTAGTCGCAGATTAGGGATTGAAAGGATAAGTGCAGGTACTAACAGAGATTTCACAATAACTCCCTTCTGTATGTGTATTTCCAGACCCCCTGTGGACCACGGCAGACCTCATCAAAATCCTCCTTCTCCTTCTCCCATCCACTTCTTTCTCCAATTGCAGCTGCTCCACGCCTACACAGGTGAAACAGGAGACCCCTGATTTTAGCTTGTTTTAAAGGGCACAAGAAGGTCCTGAAAGATGGGTGGCTTATCTTCCCACTTAACAGCTGGGAGACTTTGAGAAAGCTATGTAATTTCTCCTAGTCTCAGACTCCCCATCTGCAAAATGGGGGTGGCAATCAATGCCTATATCACAGAATTGTTCTAATGAACAGATGTATTCATAAAGGTGGATATAAAGTACTTAATATGTGACACCAACTAGGGGCTTATTGTTGTCATTACAAGTTATATTAGCGATGTGA